>NC_041218.1:35666038-35673253 GCF_002837175.3 Physeter macrocephalus
TTTGGGGAAATGTCTATTTAGGGTCTTCTGCCCATTTTTGGATTGGGTTGTTTGTTTTTTTGTTATTGAGCTGCATGAGTTGCTTATAAATTTTGGAGATTAATCCTTTGTCAGTTGCTTCATTTGCAACTATTTTCTCCCATTCTGAGGGTTGTCTTTTGGTCTTGTTTATGGTGATAATTTATCTTTATGTGAATTCACAAATAGTTACATACATAGAGACCTACTGAAAGATATTTTAATTGTTATTATAATAATAATGCTCACAGTTATTTGAGTTCCTAGAATATGAACATCAAGCTAATAAATGCTTGATGTGTTTCACCCTCTGCAACCTGAAAACAATGTTTATAAAGCAAGGGTTATTATTCTACCCATTTTATAAGTTAGGAAGTTAAAGAGATAAAGTTACTGAGCTGGGGTTAGAAATGTAAAGTTTGTCAAAGGAGAAGAGGGCTAACTAAAAGACACTGTATGATGGAGGGGAGAAAAAAATATTTAAATACAGAAAATGTCTGTTACACAACAAAATTAGACCCTTGAAAATTATTGGTACTTACTGATATCTGGTGTGGAATTCTTTTACAAGGACATATTTGAAGGCCAATTTAAAAAACTATGTTTGGTATCAGTAAAAGATTTCAGGTAATTTGTACAGCATCCCAGTCTTTAATGTTCAAAACTCTGGGAGCCCACACAGGCCTCTAGATCTGACATCCATCACCAAGAGGGCCAGGTTCTGCACCAAAGCCTTCCAATGGCTAATCTGAGCTTTAGGGTGACATTTAAAATCATCATACTTAGTTCCTAAATATTCGTATTTTGTTGTATATATTTTGGGAAGAATCCTTTCTGTTTTCCTTTCAAAACAGAAAGTGAGTTTTTAAACGTTCCCAAATAAAAATTCATCTTTACATAAATTCACACCTAGGTATCAGGAAGGATGTTATTTGCTCTGTTCATTTTGGGTTAAATTTTGTTCCAGGAAAGGAGACAAGAAGAAATAGAGATCTACCTTGTATTCTGTCCAGGGGTTATGGAAACCCAAACAGACAACAAAATAGAATGCTGAATAACTTAATAATGCTAAAAGTACTAAAGAAATGTAAGACATTATTATTTTACCTGGAAGAGCAAGTAGGCTCATAAGATTATAATAGGCTAAATTAATTGTATTAGTTTGCTAGGCCTGTCATAACAAAGTACCACAGACTTAAACAATAGAAATGAAATTTCTCACAATTCTGGAAGCCAGAAGTCCTAGATCAAGATGTTGGCAGGGTTGGTTTCTTCTGAGGCATCTATTTTGGTTTGCAGATGGCTATCTTCTCCCTGCGTCTTTACATGACCTTCTCTCTGAGCCTGTCAGTATCCCAGTCTCCTCTTCCTATAAAAAACACCAGTTGGGCTTCCCTGGTGGCGCAGTGGTTGAGAATCCGCCTGCCGATTCAAGGGACACGGGTTCATGTGGGAGTTCGCCTGCTGATGCAGGGGACGCGGGTTCGTGCCCTGGTCCGGGAGGATCCCGCATGCCGCGGAGCGGCTGGGCCCGTGAGCAATGGCCGCTGGGCCTGCGCGTCCGGAGCCTGTGCTCCGCAACGGGAGAGGCCACGGCAGTGAGAGGCCCGCGTACCACAAAAAAAAAAAAAAAAAACACCAGTCATATTGGATTAGGGCCCACCCTAATGACCTCATTTCAATCTAATTGCCTTTTCAAGACCCTATTTCCAAATACAGTCACATCTTGAGATACTTGGGGTTAGAACTTCAAATATGAATTTGGGGAGAGGGGAGATATGATATAGCCTGTAACATTAATCTAGTGTAAACATAGGGAAAGAATGATACCACATATTACAGCCTAAATATTTTAAAATAAATATTAAAAATAGCACTGTAAATACTGCATAGTAAACATATGTCAATAATGACCTTAAAATTCCTGAAGAATATCAATTTGCTTGTATGTCACAGTTGTAAAAGCCAGCTGCACAGGAGATTGGTACTGTATTCCTCCCATCATCACCCAGCAATCCTTATGTGTTTATTGCTAGGAGCTGAGAATCAAAAGGGAAAGAATGTACAGACCCTAGGGACTTAATGTCTAATTGCAGCAACAGTATGGATGTTTAAGAGAGAAAGAAGAATAAATAGCAATACAAGTTTGCATGTCCTAAATTCCAAATGGAAGATTAGCTGTCTTCCTGATTCTGAGGTCATACCAGCCAGCTCTGTGTTGATTTCTAAAGGATTCCGAGAGAAAACTAACATTACTTAAATATGCAGATAATTAGTGGGACAGAATTTCAAAAGAAGGAACAATAGCGATGAACCTTTTGAAGGCCCCTGATTCTGAACTACTTGCTCTTCCTTTACTTCTCAATGAGGAAGAAACAAAATGTTAAAAAATGTCCTCAACTATTTAAAAGTTCCCTTATTTGGCATCCATTCAACTGAGGTTTTGCTATAATAGGGAATGATAATTAGATTAAGAGGTTCTTTTTTCTATACTTAGTTGATGTGAATTCAGCAAATACAGTTTACAACCCAAGAGAAAACAGGGCTGTGTTATTTTGACTACCTGAATCAGGCTTAATTTACTCGCATGAAGATTTGGCTGAAATCACTTCCCTATTTCACTGTCAAATGTGGGAGGGAGGACGGGGAACAACTTCTGTTATGTTCCATGTGTACAACTATTAACAGAAGTCTCTGATGGAGTAGATTAAAAAATATTAAAATATATTACTATGGTCAAAATACTAAAGTATTTGATTTTGTGGGTAGAAGAACTTAGGACTGAGTTAATTCGAGTTCCTGTTAGCATTTATCATAGTGAGTGAAGATAACGTCTTAGTTTTAAGCATATAGAGAGTCTGTCAAAAGAGGAATTTAGGGAAGTAGTGGTTAAATGCCCAAGCTCTGGAGTCACAGTGCCTAGACAGGAAGCCCCTAACTCACAACTTGCATGTCCTTGGGCAAATTGCTCTTTCTCCCTAATGCCTTAATTTTATTATCCGTAAAAGAGGATAAAAATGGCACCTGCCTTACAAAATAACCACAAGGATTTAGTTATAGAACACAGGAGGAAAATGCTTAGCACAAAATTTACAATAAATGTTAGCTATTACTGGTAACCAATAACTTAGAATATATCTAACATTTTCCTTTCTAAATAATGGTTTTCAACCTCATGAGCACATCAGAATCATCTGAGAATTTTTTTTTAACTCTAATACCTGGCCTTAACCCTAGAGATTTTCTTTTTTTTTGGTATGCGGGCCTCTCGCTGTTGTGGTCTCTCCCATTGCAGAGCACAGGCTCCGGACGCACAGGCTCAGCGGCCATGGCTCATGGGCCCATGTCCTTGGGCAAATTGCTCTTTCTCCCTAATGCCTTAATTTTATTATCCGTAAAAGAGGATAAAAATGGCACCTGCCTTACAAAATAACCACAAGGATTTAGTTATAGAACACAGGAGGAAAATGCTTAGCACAAAATTTACAATAAATGTTAGCTATTACTGGTAACCAATAACTTAGAATATATCTAACATTTTCCTTTCTAAATAATGGTTTTCAACCTCATGAGCACATCAGAATCATCTGAGAATTTTTTTTTAACTCTAATACCTGGCCTTAACCCTAGAGATTTTCTTTTTTTTTGGTATGCGGGCCTCTCGCTGTTGTGGTCTCTCCCATTGCAGAGCACAGGCTCCGGACGCACAGGCTCAGCGGCCATGGCTCATGGGCCCAGCCGCTCTGCAGCATGTGGGATCTTCCCGGACCGGGGCATGAACCCGTGTCCCTTGAATCGGCAGGCGGATTCTCAACCACTGTGCCACCAGGGAAGCCCCTAATCCCTAGAGATTTTGATTAAGTTGGCTTTGGGTGTGGCCCAGACATCTGTGAATTTTAAAAATTCCCCAGGTAATTCCAAAATGCAGTCAAAGTTGAAAAGTGATCCAAATAACCCACACAGATGCGTAGCATCAGACAGCTCTGTCAGTATCTAACCCAGTCTCAGAGTAACTTTCTCTAAACTGTCTTCTGTGTAACTGGTCCACCAAGGTGCTCCCTAAAATAAAATACAATAAAAAGTAACTTAGAGGAGCTTCAAGATGGCAGAGGAGTAATAAGAAGGGCAGATCACCTCCCTCCCCACAAATACAACAGAAATACATCTACATGTGGAACAACTCCTACAGAACAACCACTGAATGCTGGCAGAAGACCTCAGACCTCCCAAAAGACGCCCTCAGGTGACCTACACACAGAGGCAGTGCCAAATCCAGAGCTGAACCCCGGGAGCTGTGCGAACAAAGAAGAGAAAGGGAAATTTCTCCCAGCAGCCAGGAACAGCAGATTAAATCTCCACAGTCAACTTGATGTACCCTGCATCTGTGGAATACCTGAATAGACAACAAATCATCCCAAAATTGAGGTGGTGGACTTTCTGTGATTTTTTTCTGTATAGCTTTGTTTTACCATTTGTCCTAGGGTTCTGTCAGTTTCTTTTTTTTTTTCTTTTTAATATAGCTTTTGGCACTTGTTATCATTGGTGGATTTCTTTTTTGGTTTGGTTGCTCTCTCCTTTCTATCTTTCTTCTTTTTTTTATTACTTTAAAAAAAATTTTAATAATTATTTTTTATTTTAATAACTTTTTAATTTAATTTAATTTAATTTTATCTCCCTCTCTTTCTTTTTTTTCTCCCTTTTACTCTGAGCCGTGTGGATGACAGGCTCTTGGTGCTCCAGCCATGCGTCAGGGCTCTGCTTCTAAGGTGGGAGAGCCAAGTTCAGGACATTGGTCCACAAGAGACCTCCCAGCTCCATGTAATATCAAACGGTGAAAATCTCGCAGAGATCTCCATCTCAATGCCAAGACCCAGCTCCACTCAATGACCAGCAAGCTACAGTGCTGGACACTCTATGCCAAACAACTAGCAAGACAGAAACACAACCCCACCCATTAGCAGAAAGGCTGCCTAAAATCATAATAAGGTCACAGACACATCAAAAAACACCACCAGACGTGGACCTGCCGACCAGAAAGACAAGATCCAGCCTCATCAACCAGAACACAGGCACTAGTCCCCTCCACCAGGAAGCCTACACAACCCACTGAACCAACCTTAGCCAATGGGGGCAGACAACAAAAACAACAGGAACTACGAACAAGCAGCCTGTGAAAAGGAGACCCCAAACACAGTAAGTTAAGCAAAATAAGAAGACAGAGAAACACACAGCACATGAAGGAGCAAGGTAAAAACCAACCGGACCTAACAAATGAAGAGGAAACAGGCAGTCTACTTGAAAAAGAATTCAGAATAATGAGAGTAAACATGATGGAAAATCTTGGAAATAGAATGGAGAAAATACAAGAAACGTTTAATAAGGACACAGAAGAACTAAACACCAAACAAATAGTGATGAACCACACAATAAATGAAATTTAAAATTCTCTAGAAGGGATCAATAGCAGAATAACTGAGGCAGAAGAACAGATAAGTGACCTGGAAGATAAAATAGTGGAAATAACTACTGCAGAGCAGAATAAAGAAAAAGAATGAAAAGAATAGAGGACAGTCTCAGAGACCTCTGGGACAACAATAAATGCACCATCACTCAAATTACAGGGGTTCCAGAAGAAAGAGAAAAAGAAAGGGACTGAGAAAATATTTGAAGACATTATAGTTGAAAACTTCCCTAATATGGGAAAGGAAATAGTTAATCAAGTCCAGGAAGCATAGAAAGTCTCATATAGGATAAATCCAAGGAGAAACACACCAAGACACAAATTATTCAAACTATCAAAAATTAAATACAAAGAAAAACTATTAAAAGCAGCAAGAGAAAAACAACAAATAATAAACAAGGGAATCCCCATAAGGTTAACAGCTGATCTTTCAGCACAAACTCTGCAAGCCAGAAGGGACTGGCAGGACATATTTAAAGTGATGAAGGGGAAAAAACTACAACCAAGATTAGTCTACCAGGCAAGGATTTCATTCAGATTTGATGGAGAAATTAAAACCTTTAGAGACAAGCAAATGCTAAGAGAATTCAGCACCACCAAACCAACTTTACAGCAAATGCTAAAGGAACTTCTCTAGGCAGGAAACACAAGAGAAGGAAAAGACCTGCAATAACAAACCAAAGACACTTAAGAAAATGGTAATAGGAACATACATATCGATAATTACCTTAAATGTAAATGGATTAAATGCTCCAACCAAAAGACATAGACTGGCTGAATGGATACAAAAACAAGACCCATATATAAGCTGTCTACAAGAGACCCACTTCAGACCTAGGGACACATACAGACTGAAAGGAGGGGATGGAAAAACATATTCCATGCAAATGGAAATCAAAAGAAAGATGGAATAGCAATTCTCATATCGGACAAAATACACTTTAAAACAAAGACTAGGGGCTTCCCTGGTGGCACAGTGGTTGGGAGTCCACCTGACGATGCAGGGGATGTGGGTTTGTGCCCCGATCCAGGAGGATCCCACGTGCCGCAGAGCAGCTGGGCCCATGAGCCATGGCTGCTGAGCCTGCGCATCTGGAACCTGTGCTCCACAATGGGAGAGGCCACAACAGTGAGAGGCCCACGTACCGCAAACAAACAAACAAACAAAAAAAACTATTACAAGAGACAAAGAAGGACACTACATATTGATCAAGGGATCAATCCAAGAAGAAGATATAACAATTGTAAATATTTACACAAGCAACAAGGAGCACCTCAATACCTAAGGAAAATACTAACAGCCATAAAAGGGGAAATTGACAGTAACAAAATCATAGTACGGGAGTTTAACACCTCAATTTCACCAATGGACAGATCACACAAAAATAAATAAATAAGGAAACACAAGCTTTAAATGATACATTAAACAAGATGGACTTAATTGATATTTATAGGACATTCCATCGAAAAACAAGAGAAAACAATTTCTTCTCAACTGCTCATGGAACATTCTCCAGGATAGATCATATCTTCGGCCACAAATCAAGCCTTGGTAAATTTAAGAAAATTGAAATTGTATCAAGTATCTTTTCAGACCACAACGCTATGAGATGACATATTAATTACAGGGAAAAAGCTGTAAAAAATGCAAACACATGGAGGCTAAACAATACACTACTAAATAACCAAGAGATCACTGAAGAAATCAAAGAGGAAATCAAAAAATACCTAGAAAC
>NC_041218.1:35679684-35681387 GCF_002837175.3 Physeter macrocephalus
GCAGAATAACTGAGGCAGAAGAACAGATAAGTGACCTGGAAGATAAAATAGTGGAAATAACTACTGCAGAGCAGAATAAAGAAAAAGAATGAAAAGAATAGAGGACAGTCTCAGAGACCTCTGGGACAACAATAAATGCACCATCACTCAAATTACAGGGGTTCCAGAAGAAAGAGAAAAAGAAAGGGACTGAGAAAATATTTGAAGACATTATAGTTGAAAACTTCCCTAATATGGGAAAGGAAATAGTTAATCAAGTCCAGGAAGCATAGAAAGTCTCATATAGGATAAATCCAAGGAGAAACACACCAAGACACAAATTATTCAAACTATCAAAAATTAAATACAAAGAAAAACTATTAAAAGCAGCAAGAGAAAAACAACAAATAATAAACAAGGGAATCCCCATAAGGTTAACAGCTGATCTTTCAGCACAAACTCTGCAAGCCAGAAGGGACTGGCAGGACATATTTAAAGTGATGAAGGGGAAAAAACTACAACCAAGATTAGTCTACCAGGCAAGGATTTCATTCAGATTTGATGGAGAAATTAAAACCTTTAGAGACAAGCAAATGCTAAGAGAATTCAGCACCACCAAACCAACTTTACAGCAAATGCTAAAGGAACTTCTCTAGGCAGGAAACACAAGAGAAGGAAAAGACCTGCAATAACAAACCAAAGACACTTAAGAAAATGGTAATAGGAACATACATATCGATAATTACCTTAAATGTAAATGGATTAAATGCTCCAACCAAAAGACATAGACTGGCTGAATGGATACAAAAACAAGACCCATATATAAGCTGTCTACAAGAGACCCACTTCAGACCTAGGGACACATACAGACTGAAAGGAGGGGATGGAAAAACATATTCCATGCAAATGGAAATCAAAAGAAAGATGGAATAGCAATTCTCATATCGGACAAAATACACTTTAAAACAAAGACTAGGGGCTTCCCTGGTGGCACAGTGGTTGGGAGTCCACCTGACGATGCAGGGGATGTGGGTTTGTGCCCCGATCCAGGAGGATCCCACGTGCCGCAGAGCAGCTGGGCCCATGAGCCATGGCTGCTGAGCCTGCGCATCTGGAACCTGTGCTCCACAATGGGAGAGGCCACAACAGTGAGAGGCCCACGTACCGCAAACAAACAAACAAACAAAAAAAACTATTACAAGAGACAAAGAAGGACACTACATATTGATCAAGGGATCAATCCAAGAAGAAGATATAACAATTGTAAATATTTACACAAGCAACAAGGAGCACCTCAATACCTAAGGAAAATACTAACAGCCATAAAAGGGGAAATTGACAGTAACAAAATCATAGTACGGGAGTTTAACACCTCAATTTCACCAATGGACAGATCACACAAAAATAAATAAATAAGGAAACACAAGCTTTAAATGATACATTAAACAAGATGGACTTAATTGATATTTATAGGACATTCCATCGAAAAACAAGAGAAAACAATTTCTTCTCAACTGCTCATGGAACATTCTCCAGGATAGATCATATCTTCGGCCACAAATCAAGCCTTGGTAAATTTAAGAAAATTGAAATTGTATCAAGTATCTTTTCAGACCACAACGCTATGAGATGACATATTAATTACAGGGAAAAAGCTGTAAAAAATGCAAACACATGGAGGCTAAACAATACACTACTAAATAACCAAGAGATCACTGAAGAAA
>NC_041218.1:35681825-35719417 GCF_002837175.3 Physeter macrocephalus
GAACACTCCCAAACTCATTCTGTGAGGCCACCATCACCCTGATACCAAAACCAGACAAAGATATCACAAAGAAAGAAAACTACAGGCCAATATCACTGATGAACATAGATGCAAAAATCCTCAACAAAATACTAGAAAACAGAATCCCACAGCACATTAAAAGGGTCGTACACCATGATCAAGTGGGGTTGATCCCAGGAATGCAAGGATTCTTCAATATACGCAAATCAATCAATGTGATACACCATATTAACAAGTTGAAGGAGAAAAACCATACGATCATCTCAACAGATGCAGAGAAAGCTTTTGACAAAATTCAACACCCATTTATGATAAAAACCCTCCAGAAAGTAGCCATAGAGGGAACTTACCTCAAATAATAAAGGTCATATATGACAAAGCCACAGCCAACATCATCTTCAATGGTGAAAAACTGAAACCATTTCCAATAAGATCAGGAACAAGACAAGGTTGCCCACTCTCCCCACTATTATTCAACATAGCTTTGGAAGTTTTAGCCACAGCAATCAGAGAAGAAAAAGAAATAAAAGGAATCCAAATCGGAAAAGAAGAAGTAAAGCTGTCACTCTTTGCAGATGACATGACACTATACATAGAGAATCCTAAAGATGCTACCAGAAAATTACTAGAGCTAGTCAATGAATTTGGTAAAGTAGCAGGATACAAAAGTAACACAGAGAAATCTCTTGCACTCCTATACACTAATCATGAAAAATCTTAAAGTGAAATTAAGAAAATACTCCCATTTACCATTGCAACAAAAAGAATAAAATATCTAGGAATAAACCTACCTAAGGAGACAAAATACCTGTATGCAGAAAATTAAAGGACACTGTTGAAAGAAATTAAAGATGATAAAAATAGATGGAGAGATATACCATGTTCTTGGATTGGAAGACTCAATATTGTGAAAATGACTATACTATCCTCAGCAATCTACAGATTCAATGCAATCCCTATCAAACTACCACTGGCATTTTTCACAGAACTAGAACAAAAAAATTCACAATTTGTATGGAAACAGAAAAGATCCTGAATAGTCAAAGCAATCTTGAGGAAAAAAAAAAAAAAGAGCATTTTTCACAAACTAGAACAAAAAAATTCACAATTTGTATGGAAACAGAAAAGATCCTGAATAGCCAAAGCAATCTTGAGAAAGAAAAACGGAGCTGGAGGAATCAGACTCCCAGACTTCAGACTATACTCCAAAGCTACAGTAATCAAGCCAGTATGGTACTGGCACAAAAATAGAAATATCAATCAATGGAACAGGATAGAAAGCCCAGAGATAAACACACGCACATATGGTCACCTTATCTTTGATAAAGGAGGCAAGAATATACAGTGGAGAAAAGACAGCCTCTTCAATAAGTTGTGCTGGGAAAACAGGACAGCTACATGTAAAAAAATGAAATTAGAACACTCCCTAACACTATACACAATAATAGACTCAAAATGGATTAAAGACCTAAATGTAAGGTCAGACACTATCAAACTCTTAGAGGAAAACACAGGCAGAACACTCTATGACATACATCACAGCAAGATCCTTTTTGATCCACCTCCTAGAAAAACTCAATATCATTAATCATTAGAGAAATGCAAATCAAAACTACAATGATATATCCTCTCACACCAGTCAGAATGGCCAACGTTAAAAAAATCTATAAACAATAAATGCTGGAGAGGGTGTGGAGAAAAGGGAACCCTCTTGCACGGGTGGTGGGAATGTAAATTGATACAGCCATTATAGAGAACAGTATGGAGGTTCCCTAAAAAACTAAAAATAGAACTACCATACGACCCAGTAATCCCAGTACTGGGCATATACCCTGAGAAAACCATAATTCAAAAAGAGACATGTACCACAATGTTCGTTGAAGCTCTATTTACAATAGCCAGGACATGGAAGCAACCTAAGTGTCCATCAACAGATGAATGGATAAAGAAGATGTGGCACATATATACAATGGAATATTACTCAGCCATAAAAAGAAGGAAATTGAGTTATTTGTAGTGAGGTGGATGGACCTAGAGTCTGTCATACAGAGTGAAGTAAGTCAGAAAGAGAAAAACAAATACCATAGGCTAACACATATATATGGAATCTATAAAAAAAAGAAAAAAATGGTCATGAAGAACCTAGGGGCAAGACAGGAAAAAAGTCAGAGACCTACTAGAGAATGGACTTGAGGATACGGGGAGGGGTAAGGGTAAGCTGGGACAAAGTGAGAGAGTGGCATGGACATATATACACTACCAAATGTAGAACAGATAGCTATTGGGAAGCAGCCGCATAGCACAGGGAGATCAGCTCGGTGCTTTGTGACCACCTAGAGGGGTGGGATAGGGAGGGTGGGAGCGAGGGAGATGCAAGAGGGAAGAGATATGGGGATATATGTATAAGTGATTCACTTTGTTATAATGCAGAAACTAACACACCATTGTAAAGCAATTATACTCCAATAAAGATTTTTTAAAAAAAAAAGTAACTTAATATGTATGGATACAGAATCAACTACGTTTTTTTTTTTTGAAGTTATAACTCACATTTTTAGTAATAATATTTACTCATTTTAATAATATTTCTAAGTTTCAAGCCATGTAATTTTTTGGTTTTGTGTTCAAATGTAGACTTTTCACTCTTATACCTTCAGAGATGGGTTGCATAAATCAGTTGTTAAAAATACTAGATTCATCTGCTCTGACAATATTCCCTGCTAGTTTAGTCAATTAAAGATTTAGCTTAACTTTTAAAACTAAAACATACTGCACCTTTCTTTGTGAAAGAAGTAGTAGCCATTTTATTCAAGAGTACTAATGTCCAATTATAGATAATTTTATTACAAAATTGTCATTATTCAGAAACAAGACCAATAAGTCAAGACAATCATTAAGTCCTGCAACAGAAGTGTGAATTAATAAATGTAACTGAGAACCACTAAGTCAATGAGTTATGACCACATCATATACTTTGCTCAGTTGTTTTAAAAATCATTCAGCTGTACTTGTGAGTGACAGAGGTCTATTATTCATGATGCCAGATGCCACTGGCATGACATCAGGCCCAATAGACACACATAATAACTTTGATTGAATGCATAATTATTTATTATAAAGTTATTAAATACATAATAATTTTACTGTGTCCATGTGTAGAAAAGTATTACCATGGCAGGCTGACACCTCTCTCCTTAGAAAGGTTTGCTTACAAGGCTGGCCCTTAGCTGGCAGCAGAACCTGGATTTGGGGAGTGTTTCTGCCATTCCCTAATTGATGAGAGCTGCTCACTGCGCCTGTAAACTGTCTGGGTAAACCACGTGGTTTGTGTTCAACACCTGCTTTCCTTCTGGGAGTCTGGAATTTTGGTACATGCTATGCAGAGACTGCCACATGACCGACTCCCAGTTAAAAGTCTGAGGACTGAGTCTCTAACGAGATCCCCCGGAGACAACATTTCACACATTGTCACAGTTTAACCATGGTGGAATTAAGCTCATGCTGAGTGACTCCACCAGGAGAGAACTCTAGGAAGCTTGTACCTGGTTTCCTCTGGACTTTGTCCCATCCATGTGCCTTTTCCCTTTGCTGGTTTTGCTCTAATAAATCTTAGCCTCAGTATGACTACAATACTTAGTATTATGAGTCTTTGTAGGAAATCACCAAACCCAGGGGTGGTCTTGGGGACCCTGACACAGTGCAGTATAGGTCCAAAGAAGAGGACCTGTGCCTTAAATCTCTTTATATTTCTTAGAATATATAACATACTCTTATACATAACAGATAATCATATTTTGTGATTTTATATATTATCCTCCTAATACATCCAAACCAGTCTAAAGATGTGTTGAATCTCTACTTCAGTGTGACTTAACATTGGTGAAACAGTTAAATGTCAAAAATATATGTGATAATACACGTACAATTCAAACAACAAATGAAAAGTTTTTGGCAGGTTCAAGTAACAGAGTTGGATAGAAGATTGATTACTTTGACCAATTACAGTAACAACAAATGAAAAGTTTTTGGCAGGTTCAAGTAACAGAGTTGGATAGAAGATTGATTACTTTGACCATTTACAGTCTGCAGCCCTCCAATTTGTTTTAATAATGTCTTGATAGTTCTCTGCCTGCAAATATCCTAAAGAATATCCTAAGCATTCTTAATTTGAATTTCTTTTTTTGCTAATTCACCCATCTTTGGAATTTAGCAAACTATAACATATTTCATTTGTGTGTGACTGATAAAGAGGGCAGGCATTTTATTAAGCTTCTGTGATATTTAACGACAGCTCTGTGATGTGTCAAATAAACAATCCATGCTTCCTTATACTTTATACAATTCCTTCAGAACCAATCCTATTGGCCAATAGATCAAAAAGACTGCCACAGAAAACACTGATACAAAAGAAACATTGAAATATGATCAAAGAAGGCCCAAGGGATGAAAGGAGTCAGTGAGTTGGAGAATATATCCAGGTTAAAGAAAGTTCCAGGCCACCCCTGATGTCAAAGTACTTTTCTGGTCTTGATCTTGAACTTGTTCAGAACATCTCTCTTGGGCCTTTTCTCTCATTATTTTGGGGATCAAAACATCTTTTTCGACATGTCTGAGATGCTGCTCTGCGGGGTCGAGCGCCATGCCCGTGCGCAAAAGGCGGCAGCCGCGTGGCCGCCCCTCAACTGTTCGATAATATGCATATCTCTCAAAGATTCACTTTTCACCTAGTATATTAAAATACTGGAGAAGTTCTGCTTCAAGTAAACGTGTTTATTGCTGATGAACTCAGATTTCCCCCAGGTTTTTCATAATAAGAAAATACTTCCTTGAGGAATATTTAACTTTCTGCTCTACAACATGGTGGTAAATGTCACCACTATGTTACCATAGTGGTAAACTATCACTCCTATTTGATACAATATCAATTAATTAATAACTGTGTAATTAATACGTTTATTAACATCTACTAACCAGGCCCTGAGCTAAGTCCTGGGAATTTAAAGCTAAAAGGCACCAGGTTTGGCCATTAGAATCACCCATGGGGCATTTTTTTAGAGTACACGTATCTGGACTTCACACAAGGCCTACTAATCTATGAGAGCGGACCTGCCAAGGTGTATTCTTTAACCTTTTACTAGGATTCTGGTAATGAACTGGGTTTGGAAACAACTGATCCATAACCTAGTTTTTCATAGTAAGCCAACATAGTTCTGTTCTATTTTGCAAATATCAATGAAGAAAACAAAGTTCAAAAGAGAAACCATCGAATAATCATAGAAAAAGAAAGGAAACTAAAGAGGATAGACGAGAAAGGAGATAGGGCAGCACCACGGAGATGCAGTGCAGCTGAGCAGTGTGCTTGCATGCTGCATACGTGTGTGCCTGTGCTTGACTATGCGTGTGTGTGTGCACCCACACGTGATGAGATTGATGACACTGGCTGGAGAGGGAGCAAGAAAAGAGGTACACTCTAGGTCCTCCATGGGCTAAGAACAGATCTCTATCCTTTATCAGAGTCATAACAAACACCTCCTATGCCTTAGCTAAAGACATTGAGGGGAGTGGAAGAGGAGGAAAACTGTATAGGAGGAGTAAGGTGATTATAAACTTGGGAACTGAATAGTTTAGGACAATGGACTTCAAACTTGTTCTGATGGCAGAAGAGTTAGGAATCATCTTGCTCTTTGAGGAATGATATGAAATACTGACGGGCTCAGAATATATAAATACAATTTTTTCTAAGTCAGGCATTACCATTTCCTAGTGAAAGCAGGCAATAGGGTGCAAGGTAAATACAAAGGAAAGGACTTTTGAGAATGTTACTGTGCTTCCTAGAATACAACTCTATTAAAGGTGGGACCTTAAATACTGCACGGTCTCACTTGGACATGGAATCCATTTTTAAAACAGCTAAACTTAGAGAAACAGAGAGTAGAATGGTGGTTGCCAGGGTCTGGTGGGTGGGAAATGGGGAGCTATTGGTCAAATGTCACAAACCTCCAGTTATATGATGAATATGTTCTGGGGTTGTAATGTACAGCATGGCGATTACAGTTAACAATACTGTATTATATGCTTGAAAGTTGCTAAGAGTGTAGATCTTAAATGTTCCCACCACAAAAAAGTAGTTTTGTGAAGTGATGGATGTTATGACTAACCATGTTGGGGTAATCATTTTACAATATATATGTGTACCAAGTCATAATGTCATACACCTCATACTTACACAAGTGTTTCTCAGTAAAGCAAGAAAATGTGGTGGGTTCTTATTGGTTTCAGCTTTTATACCTTGGTGTTCCTTAAAGAGTTTGACTTTTAGGTGATATGCTTAACCACATCTCAGATTAAAACATTACTTTCTAGAATTGAGTCAGAGAAATTGTCCACCTTACTTCTGGAATTCTGTGGGGGAAAATGTGCCCATTGTCCGAACATTAGATGTTATGGGTCTAGGAGCACAACTTCAACATTAGAGAGACATGGTAGATACAATATAGATGGAATTTGTATTTGGGGGAAGAATACCTGGATATTTTAGGAAGAAAGAGTGGATCTTTTAGGAAGAAAGCCAGATCTTTATGACCTTATGTATAACCTTCAAAATTCACTTATAAAGTTGTGAAATGAAAATTAATTTAAAACTCAACCTCTATAGACATATAGTTTCAATAGAAAGAAGACATCACTATCAGAGCTACTCACATGGGTTTAGGGATGCTGCCCCATACTTCCTCAGAGATGAAAGGCCCGAAACATGGCTGCCATCTTGTGGTTCACAATTAAGTAGGCTTTGGAAATACTCACAGTGGCTACTTTCTGCCAGAAAACAAAGATTTCAGACAACACTGGACCTGGGATAGGAGCAGAGGCTTAAAGTCTTGGATACTCATGGAATCGAGATGCTGCAAAAGTGTTAGTTTCTAAATGCTGAGAAATGGCAGAGATTAAGTGAGGATCTCTTGGGAGGATTCTCTGATATAAAGTGATCTTGACTTGATTTCTTTGGAAGACGTTACCTAGAACAAATGTATAGCAGAGTGGATAGGGGCTGGGATCTAGGGTTGTAAATCAATAAGAGGGTTGAAAGTGCTCCAGCCCTGTGTTCACTATGAGCCTTTCATCAGCAGACAGAAGAACACGACTTGAAGGACAGGTCTTGTTCTACTTCAAAGTTGAAGAGGAAACAAATTATAGCCAAGATTTATTAAGCAACCTTGGACTTCTTTGTAACCCAAAAAGATCTCCCTGATTTTCTCTGTGGCTATCTTGGCCACACACCAAAAACAAGTTCGAGTGATGGAGCTCAGGGACAAGATGCTGGGAAGATTTTAGCAGACGGGAAGGGTTTTCCAGTCTCTAGTAGCTCAGGATAACTTCATTCTTCAATCTTTGAATAAAATTTCCTACAACCCTACAACGCCCAGTTTTGGATTGAAGGCTGAATGCCTTGATTTACTTTTACTATGCAGGAGCATATCATAATGAAATTCCCTATAAGCAACTGGATACTTGCCCCTAGCGTTTAGCAGACACCAACCATGAATGAAACAAATCCAGTAACTACATGAACGGGTGTTGAAAAAATATGTTTTAATTGTTATTGTTATTTGAGAGAGGAAGAGTGCTAAGTGAAAGGCATCAGAGAAGCTGTGGGGACATGAAAATTGTTGAGGAAACAAGAGGGGGTTTAAGAAATATTAAAGTGAGCTTTGAATTAGGGTGAATTTCATGTTCCTAAAGAGATACAAATGAAGATCGAATTCTTTACTAATGCTTTGGCTTGGACTAAATGTGGGACACATAATTTTGGAATTTGTGCCTAGGTTATAGAAGAGTTGTTGAGTCCCATCTACTTTGGGCGGGCGCTGGGTCAGGTAGATACTTCACATATATTACTCCATTTCCTTTTCAGAACAATTTTATGAAGCAGAGAGAGGTAACTTCCTCTAGTAAGTAGCATAATTAAAATTTCAAACTAGGCTGGACTGACTCTATAGCATATGTTATTTCCACTACACCAGGAAATCATGAATCATTCTCTGCTGATGTATGTTTTTTATTATGTCTAACTAGGAGCAGACTTTCAGAAGCAGCTGACAGTAGTTATTCATTGTCAGAAGCAGCAGCTTAGTAAAAATGATTACATGTATATTTGGGAAACATTATTATTCAGGTAAACAATACTAAAAACCTCATTCAGCAGGTCAATTCATTCACCGACTTTGGCTGCATTTTGCAGCCCACTCATCACGATTGGCCATCATGATAAACTACTTTTCAAAAGAATTAAATATTTCATAGGGCACACAGAAACATTTCTGGTCAACTCGTTTCCATTATTAAAATGTGTCTTTAAATTTTTTTCTTCCTTTTCCATGTTGTATAATGAAGCAATGAAACATTTTATATCAAGTACAGTTTTTTCAAGAGCTGGGTCAATTTCAAGGCTCCTTTTAAGGAAAAATTTAGTCCTTCCAAAAGGTACTCCCTTGGCCCACTTCCATGTGCAAGTGGGCTGGCTTACTGAAAGAAAATATATTTTGAGTTCTTAAACTTTTACACCATAATATTAATTCTGCATCACCTACATCTAGTTGGTAAAGCCTATGGATCTTTTTTCAGTTAATAATACAAAGAAATGACTCATGAATTGGCTTTCATTCTATCCTTGTGTAAAACTCACTTGAGATTAACTATTCATCTCTCAAGATTCTCTAAGCTTCATCCTCTAATAAGCGGCATTACCAGAAATCCACATGCCTGGACTCTTTTCTCACAGCTCTCTGAAGCACTGTTGAATGATACACGATGTCTGCACACACGTGGGTTCCTGTTCTAGATTCTCCACTTACTAAATATGTGACCTTCAGAAAATTACTTAATTTCCTTAAGTCCAGTTTCCTCACTGGTCAGATAATTTTGGAAATTCAATTCAATTCGGCAAATATATTTAGAATATCTGTTAGGCCCTTTTCTTTGTGCTGGAGTCAGGTATAAAAAAATTCATTCATTATTGACCCAGTATTTATTCTGAGCACATACTCTATGTCAGTCATTGTCCTAAGGGCTAAGGATAAATCTTTGAACCAGGCTGACAAATTTCCTGTCCTCATAGCTTATATTTTAGTAAAATATTCAGAAAATAAGCAAGGAAATCAAGAACTAATTCAATATGAATTCAAGTAAGTGATAGGAACTATGAAGAAAATAAAGCAGAATGGTCAGTTGACTTTGTGGGAATATGGCTGCTTTAGAAACAAGAGCCAGAAAAGATTCCATCTAGGAGGTGGACATTTGACAGAGATATGAATGATAAGAAAAGATGATCAAGAAATCAGAGAGGAACAAAAGTATAATTTCAGTAAGTGCTAGGATTGAAGTATACAGTAGAAATTTCTTGGGAGGATGTGTTTAAGCAATGTAAAATTGCCTCAGATGAAGTTGTGCCCAAATAGATACTCACCAAATGTTAGCTATCTTTTCTCCCTTTAAGATTTAACATGGCGTCCGTCTCCTTTAATCAGTGCAAGAGAATACTACTAGAATCTTCATGATGACTCAGGATCAGAAAACACTTGCTCTAATTAGATGTCTAGGAGTGTATGCCTTCTTTTTTGAGACAATAAAAATTATATAATGTCACAGACTTCCCTTTTTGCTTCTACTAGCTATGGTGCTTGGCTTCTTCCCCAAACCTCTACTTCCTGTTGTGTCTTTATTTGCAATTATCTGTATTGTTTTTATGTCATAAGCTATCTTGACCTTTTTTATATCTAGACAGGGAATAAATATTTTTAAACACAAAAAACATGCTCACATACTCCAGTTATTTTTGTGTCGGTATTTAGAAGAAGTGCTTGTTGTGTGAAGTAGAAAAACAGTCCTAGTATTGTCTTTTTCCACATAGGCCTCATTTCCAATATCTTGGATATGATAGAGGAAAGAAGTTATTAGATAGATTTTCTTTTACCCACTCTGTTACTTTACCATCAGATATTTGGCAGTTTTTTCTTGACACATAATCTATAGTAAAACTTTATTAATGCAATCTTATTGGAGTAGAAGGCAATGTATGCCATTAATAAACTGAAATACAGTCTATCTTTAAACACATGTTAACTTAGTGGTTAAGAACATGCACTTTGTACCTAGACACACTGAAGATTGAATACTGTTTCCTGCACTTACTGACTGTGACCTTGGTGTGTGTTTCAATCTCTCTGGGTCTCATCTGTACAATATGAGATATAATACCTACCTCATGGGATTCTATTGAGGCTGAGGATATTATATATGTCAAACAATGTATATAAGAGTGCTTAGCAAAATATCCGGTAAGAGCAAATATCCAAAATAGAAATTATTATCCAGATTTCATATCAGTTTCATCACGTGTTCTATGGAGAAAAATGAAGTCTTCCAAGATTAATAATTTTTGTCATGAATTATAGTATATCAACAACCAGAGTTCTCAGAATTCCTCTACCTCATAATTCAAGCACAAGCAATAGGATGGGTGCGAACAGAGTCTAACCATAAAAAATCCAATTATATCCATATAGCTAGATAGAGGCTGGGGGGCTAGTCATGGGATAGAGACCAAGGGTTAGTGTTCAATGTGACGAAATGGGAAAATTCAACTAAAGATAAGCCTAGAAACACAAGAGACAGGCAGGATGTGAATATGTTATTTAAAGCAATGGAACTAAGCCTAAGACTCAGATCATCTTAAATCTGCATGGGCACATGGGCACTCAGGGAAGTGGCATTTGCTAGAGAGTGGAGCAGGTGGGTGGACTGGGATTGGCTTGATCCAATGGGCAAAGGGAAGCTCTAGTAGAGAGAAATGGACCCAGGGAAAATAATACCAGTCACTGCAGGGATTCAGGCATGAAAGTAAGATTCCAGGCTGCAAATCAGAGGACCTAAGCAAGCCCTGATTCAGGGCTCATCCTGTAACCGCTTATCTTTTCCCTCCAGAGAAAAAGACATGTTCCAGAATCTAGTATGAGGTTAAATGGCCTCAGCAGTCAAAGTTCTCAATAAAGGGGTAGAAGCCCCGTAGCTTAACAAGTCAAACAAGATATGGAGACAAGTTTGAAAGCACTGAGAATGGCTGTTGTATACGGTTTTCATCCATTCAGGATTTTACACAGGTGGTATACACAGCAAGGTGAGGTTGATTAATTTTCAGATGCCTGTTATTTTCTTCTTGTAATTTCCTACTCACAGATTCAATTTCTATTTCTCTAATTTTTAAAACTTGATGTATAAAGTCCTAAGGAACCAGATTAGCACCAAAAAGTAGAGGTAACACCTCGGATGGCTGGAATAGCAAGAAGTCTCAATCTTCTATTTATATATGTGCAAAATAAATAAATAAAACTCTTAACCACCTGAAAGATTATCTTCTGCCTGAGGAATTTTGTGTCTATTATATGACACTGATAAAATTTCCAAGAGAAATATGTTTACTGTACCTAGTGACTGGGCTAGAAACCCTAGTCCTTTGGCGAAGATACAGCCATAGAGACGATGGATGTCTGGAACAGGAAGAAGCCTCCATTAAACCAGTCATAGTTGACACCCTGTTCCAGCACATAATGTTTGACACTTACTCACAGGTTACTAAAATGATTATGTGCTCAAGAGTGAATCCATGCCAGCAAACCAAGCTTTCACTGATGAAAAGAGAGCCTGTTATTTTAAATGGTGATTCAAAGAGATTCAGCTTTAAAGTTAGTATAGTTTATATTAATAAAAGCAAGGGAACTTTTAGCACTGACACACAATAAATAAATTGATAGCCAACTTGTTTTGTTCTCTATGCTGTCAGCAGTGAAATCAAATTAGATTTAATAAAAGCTTATAGTATTGATGCAATGTGATTCAGACTAATCAAATTATGATTCACTAATTTAAAAAAAATGTTGTAATCCTCTTTCGAATAAGGTAAACAGGGATGCCAGGAAGGTTTGACATGTCAATCAAGCAATGAAAAATAAAAAATATTGTCATATTTCCTAAAGAAAAAATAATAATCAATTTTGCTTACATATTCTCTTGTCGTTGTATAAATTGGATTACAACTTTGACTGTAACTCAACTTTTAATCACTAGCAGAAACAACTGGAGACAGCATATGAGATCCTGTCGCTCCTCCTGGGCAAAGGGAGGTTAAGTTTCCCATGGGCAGAGGTGGGAGTGGCAGCACTAGAGCTTCTTGAATTTTTCTAGACAAGGATGGATTCTGAGTTTAGGAGCCAAGAGTCCAAGAAGATAGCAAGAGGTTCTGACAACAGGTCCGAGCCCAGGGGGATGACAGGGAAGACTGTGTCTGCCATTTGCATGCTTTGTGTATGGGCCACTCTTCAACACTGCCCTCCTGGGCTCCTCTAACACATAGAAAACGAAGGAGAGTTGGGGATAGGCTAGTATCCTATAAGAATGTCCAAATCTCCTGTATCTTTGACTCACACTTTCTCAATCAACACAAATCAATAAACACTTATTGCACTCCCAAGGACCTTGGAGTACAAAGGAGGTCAAAATGTGGTTTATGCTATGGAAGAATTTTTGGCTGGTAGAAAAGGGAGAAATATAAATGCAAAACAATACAGTGACACAACATGCTATGTGCTTTGTTGGAGGTCTGTGTTTAGGACCAGAACCCTTGGGTGAGGTATATGGCTGTTCTGTGCCATTTCTACCAGTGAGAAACTTTAGAGCAATTTGGAAAGTGGTAAATTGTTTTCAACCTTTTTTTTTTTTTTTTTTTTTGGCATTTCTGTACCATTTCTAGGGTTCCCAAGCCTGAAAAATCCTCATGGCCCCCAACTGCACTTTCTTTTAAAACTCTACCATAGTTTCCTTCACACTTACAAGAGAACTTAAGTTCCTTTCTCTGGTTGATAAAGTCTATAAGATCTAGCCCCAACTTCCTCTCCAAGCTCATCTCACTGACTCACTAGATTTCAGACACTCTGGTCCTCTAGTGCAGTCCCTCTCAAACTGTAATGAGCATACAAATCACCTGAGGTCTTGCTAAAAATTTAGACTTTTGCTCGTGAAGATTTTTATTCAGTCAGTCTGGAGAAGGGGAGGAAATTCTTGCATCTGTAATAAGCTCCTAGGATGCAGATGGTGCTGGTCCTGGGACCACACTTTAAGTAGCAAGGTGCCAGCTCATTCCTGACACTGACAGGCTACAGTACACCACTATGAGTAACAATGCAATTCACCAAGCTCCTTCTCCCCTTGGAAACACGGTGCTTGTTGTTCCTTCTGCCAGGAACTTGCTTCCCCCATATCTTTGTTTGTCTAGCACCTTTTGTCACGTAGGTATCTGCTCAAATGTCAGCTCCAGAGAAAGGTCTTTTTTAATAACCCTATCTAAAGTGGTCCACCAATCACTGATCTGTAACAATCATTGCTTTTTCCTATTTTATTTTCTTAATTACACTGGCACCCTCTGAATTTTCTTTACTTATCTGTTCATTTCCTTGTAAGTTCCATGAAACAGTGGCATGGCCTGTACTGTTCAGCACAGTATCTCAGCACATAAAACAATACCTGATCCACAGGGTTGGCTTTATGGGTACACAACCTGTGCAGTTGCACTTGGCCTTCTACTTACTTTAATGCTCTGCTGTCACCATCTAGACAATAATCTAGACAATAATAATTTTATCTTTCAACTTGTGCATTTTAAGTAAAGGGTAATGGGACAATGAGGCATGTTTGTGAGCAGACGAAATGCACGCAACATATATGTCTTCTTTTCTTTGCTGCCCCATCCTCACATCATGTTTGTGATGCCTCATGAGCACAAAATTCTGATGGACCCACGTACATGGGCATTCAACAAGATTCAAAGTGATTACAAGGTGAGTTTCTTACCTACTTACTTACAAGGTACATGGGGTGTTGACAGCCCCACGTGGCCATGCTTTCTATCTAAGCCAGAACTTGCTTTGAAAATACAAACAGCAATGGTGTTCTGAGAAACATGAATGGTCAAGGAAATTTATTAGAATAAACTTATTACTCTATTTGGTTCTTCCTTACTCAGTACAAAAGGAGACAGTGCTAGTAGAATGTGCACATACTAAAGCTATGTGTTGAGTTATGTGCACATAACTCAACTATGGTTGAGTTAGTTTTGTGTAGTATCTCTACTGTTCTCTTACAAACTATCTCTACTGTTCTATTACAAACTACATATATGCATGTATGAGCTATGAAATATGAATTAGTATGAAATACTAATTTTGGTAAATCTGGATATGGATTAAATGCTCTTACACTTTCATTTAAAACTGGCATTGCGGGTGGGATAGGGAGGGAGACACAAGAGGGAGGAGATATGGGAACATATGTATGTATATAACTGATCCACTTTGTTATAAAGCAGAAACTAACACACCATTGTAAAGCAATTATACTCCAATAAAGATGTTTTAAAAAAACTGGCATTGGGCTTCCCTGGTGGCGCAGTGGTTGCGCGTCCGCCTGCCGATGCAGGGGAACCGGGTTCGCGCCACGGTCTGGGAGGATCCCACATGCCGCGGAGCGGCTGGGCCCGTGAGCCATGGCCGCTGAGCCTGCGCGTCCGGAGCCTGTGCTCCGCAACGGGAGAGGCCGCAGCAGAGGGAGGCCCGCATACCACAAAAAAAAAAAAAAAAAAAAAAAAAAAAACTGGCATTGCACAACATAAAGATGAATCATAAAATTCATGTTAATAATTTAAAATTTTAATTTTTTCTTAATTAGAACAATAAATTGCAAAAAAACCCCTATGATACATCAAAAGAGAGAACAGTGAAGAAAGAAAAGGCTTCATATTTTCATACTTTTAATGGCACTTTTCCTCCTTTTTGAACAAGGAACCCACATTTTCATTTTCTGCTGGATGCCAAAAATTGTGCAGCTTATCCTACTGATCCATCGAAGTACTTGGTGAATGAGAGGAAGTGTGCATTTACTGTGTGGCTGGCGCTATGTGAAGACTTCTGCATAGATGATCTTATTTTATCTGGACAATAACCTTTTAAAATAGATGTTACTGTTTTAACAGATGAGAAAACAAAGGCTTAGAAAGATTAAGTAATTTAGCCAATATCTTAAAGGTTATTAGTAAAGAAGCTAGAGTTCAAACTAGGATTCAGGTCTGTACGGTCCCAAAGCCCATCTCTTGATGACTCTGCTGTAATTTCTCCCAGAAGCCAGTCTCATTCCAGTCTTCCCTTGGGCTACTGGAGTGCTCCAGAATGGGTCCAAGGTTCCATTCCAAACCAAAATGAAACAAGAATGCTAACCTCATTTCTACCTTGATCCTAAGGACTCTCAGAAGTCTTTGGTTCTGTGTCTATACCTAGATTGTCATATGGATCCATGTAAATAATTCACAGTTGAGTAGGTTCCAGACACCAATTAAATCGAATTTCCCAGAGTATTTTGGTATTTGTGTCTCAGAGACTGGGGAAACTTTCAACCTTATTTTGACATTTTATTTAGCCATCCAAGATGAAGACCATTTCATTAGGGTCTTTTAAGTATTTCTAGCTATATTCTAGAGCACCAAGAAACAATGTCTTTCAGCAGTTTTAATCTTTTTGCCCAAATCTCACTGGTAAATATCTTTTACTGGTGTTGAATAAAAGTCTCTGCCTGGATATGCATGCTGTTTAAAATATTTTAAATAATGTTCACTATGGTAACAATATATTTGAAGTTTCTTTCATTTGAACATTAAAATGTTCAATTAGACGGTGAAATACAGTACCAAACTCTTGAGCATTTAGTATTAATGAAAGGGAAAAAAATAAGCATATGATCATATATCAAACATCTCATGTTTTTATTTTAGTATTTGTTAGAAGAATCTACTTATTTAACATGTTTGTGATTAAATGTATTTTACCATTATAGTTTTAACATCAAATATTTACTTTTAGTATACATTTTTTGGTAAGAGTATTTATTACTATAAACCCATTTTGAGATGAGATGTGTAGTAATAGGTTCAGTATGTATAATGGGGCCTAATCACAGGCACTTAGCTTCTCTCTATTTCAAGGTGCAGAGCTCCAGATAATTACATGGTAACACATTCACACATCATGGGTTGCAAGAGATTTTCAAATACTTCTAATTTTGTTGATATTAACATCTTCAAATATCTATATTCGCTTTTTCCTTATTCTGTATAAAATCCATCATAGGTACAAAATTAAGTGACAGAGCCATTTGGATATCCTTTAATTTGGACTCACTCATAATAAAATAAATCACTTAATTGTAAACTTCTCTAACTTTTGTGTGTGTGTGTGGTACGCGGGCCTCTCACTGTTGTGGCCTCTCCCGTTGCGGAGCACAGGCTCCGGACGCGCAGGCTCAGCGGCCATGGCTCACGGGCCCAGCCGCTCCGCGGCATGTGGGATCCTCCCGGACTGGGGCACGAACCCGTGTCCCCTGCATCGGCAGGCGGACTCTCAACCACTGCGCCACCAGGGAAGCCCAACTTCTCTAACTTTTAAACTCTACTGTTGTCTGTTAGAGAAGCCAGCTGCTCTTGCTCTTAATATAAGCAAAGAAATGACAAGAGACAAACTGGCAATTCTCTCAGCCTCCATTTCCTTATTTCTAAAATGAAGGCAAATGGACTTGACTTTCAAGGGACTTTCCTTCTCTATGAATCTAGAAGGTTCATTTTTCTCCTCCAGTATGGACTACACATTATCTTACCCTTCATTTTGATTTGACTATTAGTTATTACTTTTGGCCATTTAATTTGCTCAAAACTATATTAAATTACCCAAGTAATTCAAGTATAAAAAAAGTACTCATGTTCATTTTAATCAGTAGGACTATTTAGGTGAATTTTAAAAATATTTATCTCAATTCCTTGTTTCACTCTAGGTAGGTATATCCATATTATGTATGGTACCCTTTTTTTTTAACATCTTTATTGGAGTATAATTGCTTTACAATGGTGTGTTAGTTTCTGCTTTATAACAAAGTGAATCAGCTATATGTATACATATATCCCCATATCCCCTCCCTCTTGTGTCTCCCTCCCACCCTCCCCATCCCACCCCTCTAGGTGGTCACAAAGCACCGAGCTGATCTCCCTATGCTATGCAGCTGCTTCCCACTAGCTATCTATTTTACATTTGGTAGTGTATATATGTCCACGCCACTCTCTCACTTCGTCCCAGCTTACCTTTCCGCCTCCCTGTGTCCTCAAGTCCATTTTCTCCATCTGCCTCTTTATTCCTGTCCTGCCCCTAGGCTCTTCAGAAACTTTTTTTTTTAGATTCCATATATATGTGTTAGCATACGCTATTTGTTTTTCTCTTTCTGACTTACTTCACTCGGATGACAGTCTCTATGTCCCTCCATGTTTCTACAAATGACCCAATTTCATTCCTTTTTATGGCTGAGTAATATTCCATCGTACATATGTACCACATCTTCTTTATCCATTCATCTGTTGATGGACACTTAGGTTGCTTCCATGTCCTGGCTATTGTAAATAGTGCTTCAGTGAACATTGTGGTACATGACTTTTTGAATTATGGTTTTCTCAGGGTACCATTTTTTTAAAATGTCAATTATCATTTACTTTTGTCATGGGTTGGGAAATTTTTTTCCCCATCTCTTGATTAACTACATTATGCTCTAAAAATATTTGCTTGGTGAAGGAAGGATGGCAGAAATAAGAGAAAGAATAACTATTTTTGGTTATCCTGAATGATGTATATATTATATACTCCCAATTAAGATTATATATTCCCAATTAAAAAACAAACAATTATAACACCAGAAGTGTTTGTGTGTGCCTGTTTGTGTGGTGGGGGGATGTTGGGGGGTGTGTGTGTTGGAGGGACAGGAAAAAGAAAATAAAACACTGACAAAGGGAGAGAATAAGAACAAAAAATACAAACAAGTCACTCTCTCAAAACTTCCTTAACTAAGATTCAGGATGTTGCAATATAATATATCAGTGAATGCCCTTCCTAGGTATCATAAACTAAATTGTGAAATATACTTAGACAAATGATCAGAATAATTTCCATACTTATTGTAAGTATTTAGAGCTGTGGTTCTCAACCCTCGGCTGCACATTAGAATCATTGAGAGAGCTTTTAAAAAATGTCTCAGCCTCATGTCAGATCAATTAAAATCAGATACTGGGCAGGACTGGACATTCCTACTGTTTTAAAAGCTCCCTTAGGGATTCTAATGTGCAGCCAGGGTTGAGAGCATTGATTTAGAGTAAACCCTATTATGCGTTGCAGCAAGAAATACGCATTTAAATTTTAAGCGAGAGAGCCATTGTTTTTAAGAGTTTGAAGTCACCTTACCAAACTGATGATATACTCTATCTGTTCTTCAATTATGACACAAACCAGAAATCAAAAGTACCTGAGACCATGCTGAGCTGCTGGGATTATGAGTCAGTGATCACACAGCAGCCTTGAAAAGAGTGCCTTCCTTGATGTGCGCTGGCCCTCTTTCCACACTGGCCATCTCTCCAGGTAAGCTCCGGAGAACCAAACCACCCTGCCTGGCGTGGGTCTTCAAGCTCTTTTTTTTTTTTTTTTTTCCTGTTTGAAACGGTTAAATTGAGGTAAAAATGTAATATTCATAGGATACATTGAAGCTCCCTAGACTGGAAATTTTTATTCCTTTGCCAAAGGAAGGCAGAACAGTTTGCAGGCAAAAACATTAAAATAAAAATTGTCTACATTAAAAACAAAAATCTCTCTTTTATTTGGTTTCTTACCAGACCAAAGTGAAATGTGACCTGCAGCTTGGAGGTTGCTCCCAGGATTAATAATCTCCAGGTGTATTCAAAACCATTAATTGCCTCTGAAGGGAGCAAAAGGAGGCTTCCAGAATCCTGCTATTTGAAGGAGAGATACCGAGCTCAGTGTTTGCTTCTTCAGGGAGTTCCTATGGCCAAGGTATTCATGTTGTGCTTAAACTAGGAAGCTTGAAAGGAATAACTTTGACAGAGAACTTTGTTGTACTAGCATGAATGCACTGCAGGCCTTGTAAAGAAGTTGTTTGAATTACATGTATGTTAAACAGTTTCAGAAGAACTGTTTCCACTTTAGGTTTTTGCACAATAAACCCCAAATTGTACTTTTGACTACTGAGCTGAGTCTTTTAACTTCCTTTATTTCCATAATAATAAATCCCCTTAATGATGACAGTGCAGCACTGTCACACAGTCTATTTCTTCAACCCCTATGTCATTAAAGGATGAAACTTACTTATATATGATGATTAATAATAATGAAATATGTGTGAAGAAATAAATTATACAAATGCTGAACTGTACATAATAGGGAAAGACACAAGTGGCCAGGCCCTGGCTACCTGTACCCCAATACAAACACCGGACTGCAGAAAATCTCCAGCTGATTTTCCTCTGGGATGATAACTTAGGAAGCAGGATGTGAGAAAGTTTGAAAAGTGTTTTGACAGGTTCAAATTCTTTTTTAATGGTAGATTTGTAAACCTCGACTTCTCTTCCCCACCTAGCTTTTACTGTTGCCATCACATCACATTACTGAAGGCAGCCTAGAACACCTGAGTCAATGCCAGCTGATGGCCTGTGTCAAATCTTTTGTCTTAGCTGACACAGAAATACCACGTACCCTCCTAGTGCTCTTCCTGAATATCCATAAGTTAACACTTAGGATGTGTGTGCTGAGCAGAGTAAGTGAAGAGGCACATCTCATGGTATCAACAGTGTCTGTGGACGTGCAACGGGGTCAGGATAGTCAGGAGGTGATTGGTTCAGAGATGGCTCATCACCCTAGCATGCTCATGAATTCTTAATCACTCCTGGTGCAGCTGCTTCCTCTAGTTACTAAGTTTATTATGAGTCAAAGATATTAAGTCATAGGCAAGCCCAAGCCTCAAAATTTTCACATTTGATAAACAAGTGGAAGCAATTTTTAAAAATACAAATCATTGCTTCTACAAAATTTAAATGAGCTAACACCTCTGCTAAAGTTGAAATTCCATAAATTCGTGGCTGAAGTTCATAGGCACAAACAATGGCCTTTTCACCCCAAAAGAGGATCCTGTCATCTTGTTTTCAGAAGACCTAGTTTAAATTGACTGGTGAAATTCCCAATTTGGAAAAGTTCGTTGAATCTTGGAATATCTGCAACAAAAATAAAACTACTGCTTTACTCTCCAACAGAATAACATTCTCAACCCATGAGACCCTTGAGGAATACTGATGACCATTTCTAACCACATCACTGGGTGATCATGCCCTACAGGCTCATTGCTATTATTAGCTATTTACAAAGGCTTTTGTCAAATTAATCATTTCATGGATGTCTCACACACACACACAACAGATGTTCTTATAGGTAAATTATGTGACAGAGAGAGAAACATGACACTTTTAGGAGATAAATATTAAACTAAGACAAAACAAAATACGGAGCTGATAATCCCTGTAGTAATTTTTGTTGTCATGGAAGGGCCTGATTATTTTGGATTCATTTTTGTCAGATGGAGTTCATAGAAAATTTAGACAATTCACTGTAGAAAAAGTCAATTTATAACTGTAGGTTTATTTGTGATTTTACTGATGATGGTGTGTCCCTCCATTAGAATGTAAACTCTTTGAGAGGAGTCATGAGTCTGGCTTTATTCATCGGGGTTTACCCAGTACTTTGCACTAAGAAAACTGAATTTAGCAAAAAAATAAAATATCTCCCCATAAAGAGAAAAGACATTTGAATCCTCTGTTTTACATTATTGATGGCTTGTTTGAGAATTAGATCTGCCATTAGGTACTTTGAACATTTACTCTTTCATCTCAAAATGAAACTTGAATATGTTATGAAAATATCCCATAATAGAATTAATAAGTATCTTACATTCATCAGAAGGCAGTAATATATAATCTCTGTATTTTTATGACTGGTGGTCTCCCTGTCTAATTCATAGCTTTTAAAGTGATAGTAAGAATGTTGAATGGCCCATTATTTTATAATTCATCTCAGTTTAAACTTCTGAATTTTTTTCTTTATTTACCTTAATCATTTCATTACTTAAATTTTATCTAGCCCATGTAAAATCTAAATCATAGAAAATAAATTTGAAAAATAGATACCTTAAAATAAGAAAAGTCACCGTTTGATAGTTTATTAAACTTATATTTGCATGTTTCATTTTGGATGACCATCAAAAATATAGATTCCTAGGTTCCATTCCCAGAGCCATTAGGTCTGGACTGGGACTAGAAATCTGTATTTTTAATTAATACTGTACCTTGATCCCGAGGTGTGAGGAAAATACTTTGGAAAATACTTCCCTTGTGGTTCAGGCTTGAATTCACCTTTTATTTCATGTAACTTTTGACTATACAATTGTTTTCTATTCTGTCATGGAGACCATTGTCTCTGTCAGTTAATGAATTTCTCTACATAAATGGTGGTCAGTCTGGTGGGCAGACTTTCTGCAAATTGTTCCCTCCTATGAAAGTGGTTGGTTTATTTCCCTTTGTGTAGCTCTAAGAAGAATGGGAACTTGGATTATGGAAAGGAAGACTTGTTGAAGTATTGGAGGTAAGTAAACTGTCTTTTCTAGCAGCAGCAAATAAGACCCGAGGAGAAAGACAGCTAGAGAGAGCTGACCTCTTCAGGTCAGTGAGGGAACCTGACATAAAGACTCTGAGAGGACTTTGTTTTTTCTGCTGCTTTGTAAAAGTTTTCTGTTGCCTCTCTACATAAAGTTCATTCCCTTCTCTAGGCAAATCACCATAATACCCATCACAATACTGCTTTGATTTTCTCCAAAGCACTAATTATCATTTGAAATGTTCACATTAATATGTCTGTTTACTTGATTTTTGTCTGCTTCTCCAAATAAAATGCAAATGCTGTGAAAGCAGGATACTTACCTGTCTTTTACAGGCAAATACAAAGTAAGAGGAGATGGACATAAAGCAATAGCAAAAATTACAAATCCTAAAAATAAAATTATAATAATTGAAATAATAGTATTTTTTAAATCCCTTAATAGTCAAGATAAACTTTAGATGTGACCTTGTTAAAGAGAGAATTAGTGAATTAGACAGCAGTACTGGGGTATTTTATTTCTAGGATATGTAATTGCTTTTGTTGTTGTTGTCATTATTATTGTTTTTATGTCCATCTGTTCTTGATTCATATGTGCCTGAAGAAGATGGCATGCTTACTGATTTCATGGTATTTACATATTAACTGGGGACACACAAAATAATCAGGTTAATAAATGTATAAAAGTGAGGATTTCTAATGTTGGTTAGTGCTCTGAAGAAAATCAAACTGTATAGTGTGATAATTTGCCTGGAAAGGGGGATGCACTTTATACACAGTCGCAACAGAAGAGTTTTACAAAGTAGGAGAAAAGAAAAATCTTCTTAGAGTCCTTAGTCCAGGTCCCTCCCCAGAACCCTCTCCCCCTTCTAATCCTTAGGCCAGGTCCCTCCCCAGAACCCTCTCCCACTTCTTCCAGACTTGAGACAATACTACAAAGCTATAGTAATCAAAACAGCATAGTATTGGCAAAAAATCCCCAGATATAGGGATCAATGGAACAGAACAGAGAGCCCAGAAATAAAGTCACACACCTACAGTCAATTAACCTTCAACAAAGGAGGCAAGAATACACAATGGAGAAAAGACAGCCTCTTCAGTAAGTTGTGTTGGGAAAGCTGGACAGCTGCATGTAAATCAATGAAGTTAGAACACACCCTCATACCATACACAAAAATAAAATCAAAATAGCTTAAAGACTTAAGTATAAGATATGACACCATAAAGCTCCTAGAAGAGAACGTAGGCAAAACATTCTCTGACAAAAATCGTAGCAATATTTTCTTAGGTCAGTCTCCCAAGGCAAAAGAAATAAAAGCAAAAATAAACAAATGGGACCTAATCAAACTTCTAAACTTTTGCACAGCAAAGGAAACCATTAACGAAACAAAAAAACAACCTATGGACAGGGAGAAAATATTTGCAAACAATGTGACCAACCAGGGCTTAATTTTCCAGAATATACAAACAGCTCATACAGCTCAATATCAAAAAAACAAACAAGCCAATCAAAAAATGAGCAAAAGGCCTAATTAGACATTTCTCCAAAGAAGATATACAGATGGCCAACAGGCACATGAAAAGATGCTCCACATCACTAACAGAGAAATACAAATCAAAACTACAATGAGGTATCACCTCACACCAGTCAGAATGGCCATCACCAAAAAGTCTACAAATAATAAATGCGGTCATATCATTTCTACTATGTTAAGATTTCTAATTTTTCTCATTTTTAGTCATGTTTCAGTGGACTACTTGGACAATTTAATGAATACCAAATCAACAATTTCAGTCTACTTTTCAAACCATATTTATTATACTTTATCAATGTACTGTGAATCTTATCCAATTGTAATTAAGTAATCAAATGACATTCTAAAGAGCAGTAGGTAGAGAAACTTACTCTGAGAACAATCTAGAATGTTTTGAAAATATTCTGAAAACATTATTAACTATCAATTTTGGGGAAAAATTGGAACCAAATCTTGTAATTTTTTGACTTACTGCCTTCCTAGTAATTCAACATTACTGGCAAATTAAATTGATCTTATAATAGCCCCTATAATAATTATTGACCTTTAGGCCTGACATGTGTTATATATCCATTCTCTGAGAAAATATGATAACAAAAGGATTATGGATAGTATTCTACCTAGAAATTTTACTTTTAGCACCCAAACTAGATACTCATAGATTTGATTGTGCATGGAAGCAAGCTGATCATCATATTTTAAGACCATGTATTCTGATTCTGATTTGTGAAAAACTATGGTAAATATACATATATATATATATATATATATATATATATATATATATATATCTCAGAAGAAAACAGAGTATTATTTACACCTGTACAAAACACAAAGTAATACTGGTTTCTAATATCCTTTGTCAGTTATACAGTTCTACTTTCCTTCTTTAGCTGTGCCAATTAAAATTTCTGGAAGAACTGAGGTGGTCTTGTGAGTGTAGGAAGAAGTCTGCTAGCCTTGGAATGAAGCTCAAGAAAAATTAGAAATTTCACAATCACATAGAATGTGGTAGATTATCACTTGATAAAGCAAACTTTAACTGTTCTAACCCTTAGCTATGTAGTTTACATCAGCTATAAGTAATAATGTTAAATGAGATCATGTTGTTGGGTTCTGGTTCTCACAGTTTTTATAAAATTAATTCTAACTTTTATGCATTTGAATGTCCAACCAGCCTAGCCAATATGCACCAATCAGGAAAACTGCTTTTGTATGATGCTTCCCCCAAATACACTTTTTTAATGGCTGAGATCTCTATCAGTCAGGTGAGATGCTGTTTTCACCATGCCATCTGTCAAAATGGCTATTTATTAATCATTTCACCAAAATTTTGGCATCAATATTTCCAGTGTGAAAAAAATAAACACATCTTCTAAGCATGTAAAAATACATTTGGATATTGAAGTTCACATAAATTGCTAACAGTAATACTAATTGTGGCCAGAGATGCAACCACTGACATCACTTTCCCTCCAATAACTCTGAGTTCTTCAGTATATCCTAACATACTTTCTATCACTCAAATCTGATTTTAAAGGCACATGGTATGAACTTTCTTAATTTTACACCATATATGTGATATACAAATTAAGTTTTTGGAAATCACAATTTCCCATTGACTTACATTATAACTTTACACATGATTGAACTCCAATTAGCAGTGACATCTAACATGTAAGGTTTAGATTTCTTGGCCCACTAAACTTTGTTGAGAAGATTGGTCTGCAACTAATGCTGACATGTAATAGGAGGATTACTGTTTAAAGAAACCCTTTTGAAAATGAAAAATCACTTGGAACACAAGATGTCATCCTTTGGTTCATCTCTTTAGCAAATTTGAACTTTGATATATTAGGTTTTCTTACAAAAAGAGACAACTCTAGTCAGTTTTAAATACAAAACAAATGCTTAACTTTCTTTAGTAACTGCTCTAATTGAACCAAAATAATTTTCTACTATGCAAATGTTTAGTGTTAGTTAAAAGTAATAAAGGGCTGTTCTACAAGAAAAGCGTTATAATTGATCTTTCCTTTAACAATAGTTAAATTAATAACCATAATTAATACGCATCACATTTTGTCTGCTTTATTACAAAAAATAGACACCCACATCCTCTTACTGTTTTTGATGAGATAAACTAAGGAGTTCCCCAGAGGATTAGTTTGCCCAATGTGCTTTTACATGATAAAAAAAAATGGAAAACTTCACAGTAGAAAGCACTTTTAAAATATGTATTAGCAGTATTCTCAAAATATTCTGAAAATCACTATGGGAGCATTTTCTTCAAGTTGCTGTGCATAAATCACTTTGAATGCTCTCCAAATATCAGAGGAAGAGATGTCAGCAAATAGCTTCTTAAATACAAGATATTTTTGTAGTTAAATATTTCATTTCTGCATGAGTGGCCATGAACATCTATGGATTTACTGGGCATTTGTAGTCTATGTGGCATGATAACAGGTATGTAAAATTGAACATTATCTCATTCAGATAAAAGATATGAGAATTATATGAGAATTATCAACAAGTTTAAGACATTTTATGTTCATTTTTATTACATTCAGAAGAACTATAGAGTAAATGTCTCTAATATAAATTTTCTTTCTTTTTGTGAACTCAAAGAAGGCAGGGCTGTGGTTCACTACATGCATCAATAAATGTTGATATATTAATGCTTCTTTTTTTTAAAATCTGATTTTAGAACTATACTCCTTTGGGACTTTAGTTCACATTCAAAACTTTCTTCTCTTTTCCCACGGTTGTTATTTTTTCAAGTATTATTATTTAACAACATTTATATTGTGTTCATTCTGTACTAAGTACTTTATATATGCTAACTCATGTGATCCTCATGGCAATTCTGCAAGGTAGGTACTCTCATTTTCAATTTATAGTGGATGAAACTGGGGCACAGAGAGGTTGGGTGATTTGCCAAGGTCACACAGCTAACAAATGGCATACCTAAGATGTGAATCTCAGCAGTCAGGCTCCAGAGCCTGTGGCTTAACCATTTATACTGTGCTTCACCTCCAATAATGACCTCAATTAAGTTGCATACCTGAGAACTGATCATTTCATTTTGTATTTGTTGTTAATCTTTGCCAATAATTGCATCCCAGTATCTATTAAATCTCGAGACACATGACAGAACAGGTTGTCTGTGAAGTTATCAAAAGCTGAATTCTTAATTTCAAGATTTCAAGAGTAAGCATTCCCACTGCTGGGCAGCCGGAGAGCCTGCCTGGCAGGAATACACCTTCCTGCAAAGAAATAAAAAGTATCAAGCCTGCCTAGTATACAGGCATGATAGGCCATTGTAGCACAAACTAAAAGCAAAGCTCTATTTCTTTTTTTTTTTTTTTTTTTTAACATAAGGAATGCTAGTTTCCCCTAGGGGAGAACCAAGGCTAAAAAATTATACTTTACTTCTACTCAAAGCTATTTTAACTTGGATTATCTTATAAATAGGAGCAGGGAATACTATTTTATAGAAGGAAAAATTGGGACAAGGTAAGATTATATTATGATTAGAAGTTAAAAGCAGAGGTTACATGGTGTGTTTTCTGGGTACCAGGAATACTCCTCTAATCTCTGAAAGCTCCTCTGAAATTTAAAAGTAGAGTTTCTATAACTAAAAAGTAATGCTTATGGCTAGGGTTGGAGCAGTGTGTGAAGGGAGATGTTATATGATAATACTAAGCACTATTAATAATTTACACTTGTGTAGACTCTTCTGAAAGTTGATTTTTGAAGGGAGAGAACTGAGTAAGCAGGGGTGTGGAGGTCATTAGGAGCCCAAAAGGAGGTCTGCTCAGAGAGGTAAAACTGAGAAAGAGCCCAGAAGGCGGCATTTAAGGACCCAAAGAAAAACTGCCTCACTTTTGTTCTATGTAAAAGAGAGTTATAGTGAAAGCAGGCCAAATCTAATTAATCTTTACTAATTGAGAAAAATATGGTCACAGTAATTTTAACTACATAAAACAACTTGTATAGTATTAGGATATTAAGTACAAAACTGCAAGATCAGTTATTCAAAACTATAAATAAGCTTAAGTAGTTGAACTCAGGTACAAATCAAACCCCAGGCCAGTTGTTTCTAAAATTGACTGAACAGATTATGCTGAGTACTATTAACATACAAAGCAAGGCAGGTACTGCTGAAACAGGAAGTGGGCCCCAAAGTGTTTCTGTTGCTAAAATTTAAAGTACTACCTAGAGCAAGGCAGGAGTCCTGCTAAGGCTTTGCTTGGAGAGTCTAGGTGCAGGGTGAAATTGTCAGCAAGGATTTTTCTTTTGCCTAATTCTTCAAGCCAATTAATGAAATGATAGAATAAGTATGGTATGGACTTAATAAAAAGAGCCTTGGATTGGAATTCATTCTGCAAGAGTAGAGAGTGACTTTTCTGATGTAGCAGTCTCCGGGAAATGCTAGCAGTCCAGTAAAATCAGCAAATATAATAATTTCGTGGCTATCACATAGAAGTCTTAGTAGAGGGTATAAGGTTTACTTATTTATTGCAAGAACTCTTAAAGGTGGAATATTTGTCTGTTTCACATATTAACCGTATTTGACTGTTCAGAACTGTGAAGAGTCTGAAATTTGCCCTACTTGCAGGCTAACAAGTTACCTTGCCACAGGTTCATAGATGCTGGTAGAAGACAGGAAACTCCTGGGTCAGAGACAAAGAACTATTTATTACTGACAGCAATGGAAGTAGCCAGAGTATCAGCATTTGCACCAGTTCCCCAAGCTCCAATTCCACAGAGCAATGAAAGCAGGCCAGGTGATGCCTAAACATGTAGTGGGCTTTTACAAGAGAGGGACCCCAAGCTTAGGGAACCTGAATCTTTTATAAAGGGCAGTAAGCATGCCTGACCTTTGTGATAGAGGGAGATACTATCTCCATTTTTCAAGGATGTTTGCCATATAAACCTCCTTGACAAGGTGATCTAGAACAAAGGCAGTCAATGCCTCTGTTCATGAGATATGCAGAAACACAAGAGATCCAAAGAGGATTGTCCCTAACAATTGGAGATAGCTTGCCATTTTTTCTATGTAGACTTCCTAATCTTTCAGAAATACTTATATTTTGCTTTGATCCAAAAATGTGAGGCAGTAGACAAGAAAATTCCTCAGTAATAAACATCCAATACTAAAAATGCAGATGTACTGGACATTATGGTTCTAGCCCCATTATCAAGTCTACTCCACATTCACTGTGGAATAGAATGCTTTGGGGTAAAAGTGATGCTACTCCCAGCTCCTGAGGTGATCTAAAACTGGGATAAACCAATTAGCAAAATACATTTCCCTTGCATTGTGATTGGTCTTGTTAACCTACATTTAAGTTAATCAGTACATGGCATTCTCCTGGGAATAGGGATCTAGCTGAGGAGAGAAGGGGGAGGATGACCCAATAATTATTTTATGGTTTGAGCAAGTTTAAATTTAAGATGCAACTGAAAGCATCCTATTGGTACAGTGCAATTCAAGAAACCATGCCCTCTGGCCATTTTACTCTACCTCTGGATAATCCCTCGTATCCAAGGCAATGGACACTCCATGTTGGAATTTAATATATGAATATATTTTTTTATATTCTAAAGGAATATCTTTACATAATTTCTTCTTTTACATGTTGGAATTTCCAAGTTAAATTCTTACTATTGAGAAGATCTTTAGACAGCTCAGAAGCAGTTTCCATGTTTTAAGAAGGATTAGGCAAATCAGAGATACTGGGAGAGTGTGTTCAGTTTAAATTCATGGGATATATCTGTCCTATAATTCGTTATGGGGAAGGAGATGCAGTCCAGGACCACAGAATCAAAGAGTTAGTAAAACTAGCATAAACAACATTCATCCTAGGGTGGATACTGCCACATTACTCTACAAGCCATGGAATTACTGAATTACAAGGATGTTCATTATTTACTTACAGGTGCTTAACCAGTTGGAATAGTCACATTAAAAAATTGCTTCATTGCCAGAATAACAATGTTTTCAAGAGTTTCAGAGATAAATGTAAGCAACTAAAGATTTGTACCAGGATTTCTTTTCCTCAACTTCAGTCTCTAAATAAATTTATTAAGAAGAATGATAGACCCATGAGTTTCACAAACTGACCTTTTGCCCCTTGAACTCTAGCAATCAGGTTCCAATCTCAGAAACCATCAGAAAAATATATGCCACATTATTTTAAAGCCTCCCAGATCCAGTATCTTAGGATAACAACTATTTATTTAATTTGCCATTTTGAAATAATACCTATAAAGTATATGAAACAGTACCACATACATATTAACTAGTCAATAATATTAGCTATCATTATTATCATTACTGGAACAGTAACATATTGGAATAGATGCATGATTTTTAAGTTAATCATACTTTTAAAATAATTTTTAAATAAAATTAAACTCAAATGACACTATTTTAGCTCCCATATTCATCTTGAACTTTCATTACTTTAAATATTGTTTGTAGGTTCTTACCTTAAATGTGCATAAAATTTTAAAAGGTATTTTTAAATTGCTATCAAGTTTACAAATATGGTGCTAAATAAATGTTCAAAATGTTAGTTTGTTTATGGGTTATAAGGCAAGATGAGATTTTCTTTCTTCTCCCCATTTTCTTTCTTTGACCCTCCCACCTTTGATAAATCAGTAGAGATAGCCTTTATGTACTAACCCAGATATTATGCTCTGAGAGGTGGTCAAAATTAGAAGGAAAACTCTCTAAATGTTTTATAGTTATTTCTCTTTTATCACTGAAATGACAAACTTTCTCTTGCAAGGAATCATTAGAATACACTGAAGCACTTTTATTAGGGAGCTATGAATAATGTCCACAACCTTCAATTGGATAGAGTGAAAACTTAACGGATAAGGGCAGAGGACCAGAGACCAAGTGCAATGTTGGGGAAAGCAAGGAGAAGGCGACCAGAAAGCAAATGGGCTTCAAGATGCCTATCCAAGGTTCACGCTATAAGAACCATGAAGTGACTTGATAGGGCAAAAAAGGAAATGTTTTGTGATATTCCTTGGACTGTGTGTTCATACAAAGATTATTTTCTTTTCATTGAACTGTACTTACACAGTACAGTTATTACTAGACATTATGCACATAACTGAGGCTTAACAACTATAGAAATTTGCTGTTTCAAAAGCTGAAATTAATTTTTTGTCAGTCATTTCTCTGAGCCTAGAAATGAGAAAGCAGTAGCTTTCTCACGATAAGAGTTGTGTATTTTTCTTCATGACAGGGATACACTTTGTAAATGTTGTCTGTTAAGTATCATTTATTAAATGTATCAAATAATTATTTGCAAAATAACAATATATGTCTGTTCTTGCAAATGATCCTCACAGTTCTTTCAGAGCTGAATGATTTCCTTCTGCTTTTCTTTGAGTAAAACAACTAACAGATTATCCTTAGACAGCTATTTCATGTACTGTATTTATTCCACAAAAGCAAAATAGTGAAGGATACAATTTACCAGAATCAAACACGGCTCTCTTCATCTTTCTTTTTGGGCTGTAGCATTCACAATGTAATGGTTACATTGTCAAGATTCCACTAGATTGCAATTCATTTTCCCCCTGTTACCCAAGAGCCTAAAAGCAAATTCCCAACAATACATTAAGAGGCATAAAACAATTCTTGGAGAAAGAATTAGATTAGATATGAAGCAATACAGGAAAAGCTGGAGATAGGGAATTACACTTATCAAGTTGCACGTAAAGAAATGTCATTTGTGAGATCTCTAAGGAACCTGTTGCGGCTGTTTGATACACTGTGCCTAGGATTTGGCAGGTTGCAGCATAGTTCTTGGATTCAAAGAAGCAAGTGTTCACTTATCTTGTAAAACTGGTCCCATGATGGACCAATTTGTCTGCCAGTGTTTATCATTCTTTCAAGGTAGCTTCACTAAGTGGATTTTTCCCGAATAACAGCTGATGCCAAGCTGCTATTTTTTCTTTTTGTGTATTCAGCCGAGTTCTTGGCTCATGAATATGCCTTGTCTTTTTCCTGGGCTTTTCCACAAACTTATGGAGGAATACTGAAGTAAGCCATAACTAAATTTGCATTGCCTGGATAAGGGGCATCCAGATAATTCAGATAATTGAAATCTACTGATAATCCAAAACCCTTGTTCTCTACCTTTCTCTGATCCTGTTCCTACAGTGTGCTAAAAAAGTAGTAAAGTCAGTTTCATCTCATTGTTGTAAGCCTGTCTGATTTGTAATAAAGCCTCTAACAAGCAGTGAAATTATCTAAGAGGCAAGAAGCAGAAGATAGGGGGAAGAAATGCCAGAAGTGCCTAAGAAAGGAACCTTTAAAAAATTAAAAGTTTTCTGTAATTAACGTTTTTCCTACCAAGCAAGACGCTCATTTTTCCATTTGTGTATGTGCTTATTTTCTTTATAAAGTTCATGTAGGATTTGGGGGAAAGGAACTATTCAAGTATTATTTTTCTACAAACACGTTGTCTTTCTATGTACTTTTAAAATACTTTTTGTTTACACACCTGTCACCTAAAGGAATACTAACCATCAAATACCATCAAAAGCAAAGCCCTCCTTCTAAAATTTTGCTTTTTCCTTTTGATATTCCTTTTTCTCTTTTTGACCTCATTGTACTTTAGTCTTTAAAGAAAAGGGGTGGGGCAATCAATCAGTAATCTCAGAATGATACACTGCCATTTACTTGGAAACTAAAACATTTCCAAATACTTTCCACTCTAATAATGGAATAGACAATTACAGTTTTAAGAGTTCTATAACTCTCATTGCTCTAGCGGTTTTCCAAATATTTTCACTATGTGATAGAAAATGGCTTTCTGCTCAGTATACCAGATAAATCTGACCATGAAGTTACTTACAGGGTAACTGAAAGGTGTTGGTCTGTGCTTTTATTGCTCTATTTATAGAATGAGAGCTAAACCTAACATTACCTTATAACTCATGAATAAATTACACAGTCAGTCTTATATTTTTTGAAAAACCTGAGTTCTTGACTGAGTGAGAAATGAAACTATCCAACAGTTTAGCGATTTGGTTTTACAATAATCTCACTTTAAAAAAAGAAAATGTTTTTGTGCAGTGACCCTCCTTCCCCCAACCACGGACAATTATCTCTTCGGTGAAAATCTGAGTCACAACCTTATAATTTAGAAAAGTCTGAGCTAGGGGTCCTCAGCTCTACACCTTTTCAAAATCAGTGTGAGACTTTGCCCACCTTCATACTGAAATTGCCCAGGGAGTGGTCCATGGCCACACGTAGATGGCGGATATAAGACATCTTCTCTCTTCAAAAAAACTCTCCTCCTCATTGCCCACTAATTACAGACACACTTAGTGTGAGCTCTTTGCTCTCCCTGTGAACTAAAAAGAAGACAAAGAATGGTTTGAAAAAAGTTTGAAAAAAAATCAAACAAGAATTATTTGAATTGAATCACATTGCTTCTAGTTGACATGAGCCTAATAAAGAATTCAGGAAAAAGGAGGAGATAGAATGAGTTCAAGTTTTTGCTCAGCCATTTAAAATTTCTGTGATCTAGACAAATTACTCTCTCTCTCTGTACACTGAACATAATCCTCCCTTGCCAAGTTGTTCTGACAATGACACACAATCATGTGTGCAAAATTCTTAGCAACAGCAGTCATGCACTAAGTGGCTATTTTCTCTGGGGTCCACTAGTGGGGTTGGGCTGAAGTCTTGAGAGGTCACCCCCCCTCGCTTATTAATCTAGTGCTTATTAATCTAGTCTTCAAACCCCCGGGAGTACACCGAGAGCCTCTAAGGAGTGAGATGCATGAATCATTTTTAAAAGAATCAACTTCCAGGTCCATAATTGCTATATGTGTCCTTTTCTAAACCTGTCCTGTTTTAGAACGCTCCTATACGTGGTGAAGGCAGCACACCAGCCAGGTTCCCTTCCCTACAACTCCTTTGAAATTAGCTCCTCCCAACTGACCAGAAGAAAAAAAAAAAAAGTGTTCCTTTCACATGTCACTATTTGATGTGTTGCGTTATTAGATAGTTAAAATGCTCTGGAGTGTCAGAGAGACAAGTTGAAAAATTGTACGCACATATTCTCCTTTAATCAAGGTACCAAAACAGCCCCATCCATTCTACTAAAAAGGTATGTTTCTAATACAAATTTACTTGTTAAAGTTAATGGTAATTTTTCAAAATCTGTAATCTGTTTTTGTTGATTTTATCAGCTGACTGCTACCAATAATTATAATAACTCAATCAGAAGGAATCCTTAATACTCAGAGCTTTATAAGAAATTGTTTAAAATTCAATTTTAATTTATATTCATATTTTTGATACGGAAACTCTGAGAGGGTGATCAATAAAAGACTTTCAAGCATGAAAAATATGTTATATTATGATAACATTCTGGGGAAGTAATATAATAAAAGTACAATTTCAAGCAAAATAAAAAGAGAATTGTTCATGAACTTTTTAAATCAGTGGTTTTGGATACCATAGCACCATGGCATTTAGAGTCCCTTGGAAACATTTAGAAGACTGATCTAACAGTTACATTTTTAAATGAAAATATTTACAATATGTGGGAAATTACATCCTTTTCAGTCACTTAAACTTATTATTAAAAACGTATAAGATGGTACATAGCTAAAAATCATTTCCCTGTATATGTTAGCAACATAAGCTAGACTGCAGACTTCTGATGCAGAGGTTAAGAGCCTGGACTTTCAAATCAGGGAGAACTGGCTTGGAAATCAGTCTCTGCCTCTTGGTTTTTAATGAACCATGTTCAACTTAACTTTCTCTGGGGCTCAGTTTTCTCATCTTTAAAATGGAGATAAAATCTGATAGAATTAAAGGACATAATGTACTTAAAGTGCTTAGCACTGTGCCTGGCATTGGGCAGCTACTATAATTATCACCATTATTACTGCATATGAGGAAGACAGGCAAAGAGAGGCCTAGGTGCAAAAAGAGACGAGGAGGATTGAAAAGTTAAACGTAGGATTTTAATCAACATTTCTCCAAAGAAGATAAGACATACAAATGGCCAACAAGCACGTGAAAAGATGCTCAACGTCATTAGCTATTAGGGAAATGCAAATCAAAGCCACAAGATGCCACTTCATATCCACTAGACTGACTAGAATTTTTTTTTTTCTAACTTAAAAAGAAAGAACAAGTATTGGCAAAGACGTAGAGAAAGTATACCTCTCACACACTGCTGGTGGGAAAGTAAAATGGAGCAGCCACTGTGGAAAACAATTTGGTGGTTCCTCAAAAGTTAAACATAGAATTACCATATGATCCAGCAATTCCGCTCTTAGATTTATGCTCAAAAGAATTTTAAAAAGTGCTCAAACATATTCAGAGACATCAGGTTCATCTGTTTACTGAGCTAGAAACATAGTATGTAGTTTCACTTTTTTAAATGCAACAGCTGTGCTGAAATTTTTTTATCATTAACACTTGAAGTAATAGTCTTCATTTATTAAAAAAAAAAAAAGTGCTCAAACAAATACTTGTACTCAAATGTTTACAGCAGCACTATTCACAGCAGCCAAAGGTGGAAACAACCCAAATGTCTATCAACTGATGAATGGATAAACAAATTGTGGTATATCCACACAAGGAAATATTATTCACCCACAAGAAGGAATAAAGTATTGATACATGCTACAATGTGGATGAAACTAGAAAACTTTACGCTAAGTAAAAGAAATCAGACAGAAAAGTTCACGTATTATATGACTCCCTTTATATGAAATATCCAGTACAGACAAAACCATACAGACAGAAAACAGATTTGTGGCTCCCAGGAACTTGGGGGAGGGTGAATGGAGTATGATTGCTTAATGGGTACAGGATCTCCTTTCGGGGTGATGAAAATGTTTTAGAACTAGATGGAGGAAATGATTGTACGATATTGTGAATGTACTAAACACTAGACAGATTTGAAACACTGTATTTCCCATCTTGTATGTTTATGGCAACAATTCTTCAATTATGATAACAAAGAAGATCTCTTGCCCCAGTGTTTCTCTCACGTCTCCAGGTTTTACAGTGACAGAGCCAAACTTCTCCCACCCTGAAAAACACGAGGTATCAGTGGCATCCTTGAAGTTTCAGCAGCCAAATCACAGTTTCTGTCTACAGCCTTGAAGCCACACTGGAGGGAGTATAAAAGACGATGGTACTTCTGGGATCCCAGTGATAATGTGCCCCCTACGCCACAGGCATATCCTGCACCAAAGCCATCTTGAGGATTTCAAAGGGGCTCTGCTACCTTTTAAGAGGCAGCTGTTATTCTCCCCTCCAAAACCAGCTTTTGGGTCATGAAGTGAACTGAGGGAAAGGGAGGGGAAACGACCGGAGGAGGTGGGGTGGGCAGGACTCTTCTCCAGGAAACTTGGCTTGGAAGTTTAAGAAAGGGAGACTGGGAAAGGATTTGAATCATTGGTTGGTTTCATTACTGGATGCAGCCTATATGCTGGGAGTTGGCGTCTCAGCTGAGATTCCTGCACATGGACCCCTACCTCTCCACTCACTACCTAGGTAACTTGAGGCAGGTTGCTTCATCTATGTAAAGTTCAGTTCAGTTCCCTCACCTGTAAAATGGGGATGATGATAAAATATGCTCCCCAAAGACTTTTTGTGAGGATAAAATGAGACAATGCAGTTTTATATATAACAACTGTTTCTGCATGGTAAGTTCCTGGGCCCCATAACTGACATGAACTATAAGGTCCAGGGGAGGGGCCTGGGAACTGCATTTTGAATGCCTTCTTCCATGATTCTTACACTCTAGTTACAATGGGTATTAGCACAGCTTCTGGCTTGTAAGTACTCAAAAATGTTAGTTATTACGAATATTTTGGATGATTATTTTAGTGGTTAAGGATAACATTTAAATTATGTCTTCCTGAAGTCAAAATAATTAACCAAAAAAATGATGAAGTCCATTCAGATGCTCTGTTTTCCATTTTATACCAAACAATTGACTTGACTATTTTTCCCCATTCAATAGACTAAAGTTTAGTGGTAAAAATTAATAACAATTGAAGCTTCTGAAAAGATGATTGTACTGTCAGCAATTAGGACAGTCATTTGAGAGACATTTCTATCTTAAAATAGTGAAGGAGATAGAAATTACAACAGATGAAAAAATCTCGACCAGCTTCCTAATTAGATTTCTCATGAGTCAGTGGTTATTTAACTGTCTTAACATAACTGTCTTAATATTACTTAAGAATAGTAATCCATTGGTCTGAGGGTGTGCCTATGACTTTACCTGATTGAAAGAGAGCCAAATGTTCCAATAAGATCCAATTAATTCTAATACATTGGCTTTTCTTTTTTTAAAATATATTTATTTATTTTTGGCTGCATTGGGTCTTCATTGCTGTGCGGGCTTTCTCTAGATGCAGCAAGCGGGGGCTACTCTTTGTTGCGGTGTGCAGGCTGCTCATTGCGGTGGTTTCTCTTGCTGCAGAGCATGGGCTCTAGGTGCGAGGGCTTCAGTAGTTGTGGCATGCGGGCTCAGCAGTTGTGGTGCATGGGCTTAGTTGCTTCACGGCATATGGGCTCTTCCCAGACCAGGGCTCAAACCCATGTCCCCTGCATTGGCAGGCGGATTCTCAACCACTGCGCCACCAGGGAAGTCCTACATTGGCTTTTCTGACTTTTGATCATGGTATACAGTAAGGAAAACATCTTACATTGAATTTCAGACATATATATATCTGAAATAATACTTGCATTTATGTACCCTTATGACATGTCATGTACTATATTTATTCTATTCTATTTTCCTTTTATTTATTTATTTTTTTAATGCTGGTCACAATCCACTAATTGCTTTGACAGCTACTAGTTTGTCCCAAACCACTAATGGGTAGCAACCTCAACTTTGAGAGGTACATACCTAACATAAGCATCAGAAGTTAGTATTTTCACTGTCACCCAAATTGTGAATGAAAGAACAACTGATTCGGACTAAACCAGAGATTGATAATCCCAGTTTCCAAGTCACCAAAGGGAAGAGATGAACGGGCCATTTGGACTCTAAAAGAACTTGATGGTCTCATCTAGGTCTTCCTGACTTATTCCAGAAGCCCTGAAGCAGATACAACTCAGAACTCTATGTAGGAAGGTACGTTATGAATACTTGTAGTTTTGAAGTTTATTAATTACAAATTTAAAAACCACAAAAGCTTTTCCATGTATGTAGGTATTCTTGAGTGTGAACTTAAGTATCAGAGACAGCTTATGAAAATATGATCTGTGCAACATATTTTTTTTTTTTTTTTTTTGCGGTACGCGGGCCTCTCGCTGCCGTGGCCTCTCCCTTTGCGGAGCACAGGCTCCGGACGCGCAGGCTCAGCGGCCATGGCTCACGGGCCCAGCCGCTCCGCG
>NC_041218.1:35719751-35754359 GCF_002837175.3 Physeter macrocephalus
GCGGGCCTCCCTCTGCTGCGGCCTCTCCCGTTGCGGAGCACAGGCTCCGGACGCGCAGGCTCAGCGGCCATGGCTCACGGGCCCAGCCGCTCCGCGGCATGTGGGATCCTCCCGGACCGGGGCACGAACCCGCGTCCCCTGCATCGGCAGGCGGATTCTCAACCACTGCGCCACCAGGGAAGCCCGCAACATATTTTTTGAGAGGAAATGGCAAAGGTGTGGCCAAGGTTGTTCCTTTACTATTGCCTTGATAAAGAGCTGTATTATTTGATCTCTTTTACTTTTTTCCCTTTCCTTTCATAAACTGTTTTTCCTAGGATTTGGCACTAAAAAATTCCAACATTATGTGATAAGTGGTAATGCTATATTTTGCTACAGCAGAGAGTTTTACTGTTGCTAATGCAGTAATACTGGGAGAAAGCATTGAGAAGAGCATTGTGGACTTTCAAATCAGCCATACCAGGGTTTGAAATCCACCTCTCCAGTTCCCCATTATATAAACGCAGGCAATTTTTAAAACCTGTCTGATCTTCAGTTTTCTCATCTGCAAAATGATAATGCACAACTCAGAGGCTTTTACAAATTCTTTAAGATAATGTGTTACTACAGGACTTATCAGAGGAATACTCTCTAATAAATTACATGCCACATCAAAATTATTGGATAAAGATTTGTGACAAATCAGTTTTTCCATAAACTTAATGATAAAAGATTTATTTGGAGGGAAGCAAATTAACCACCATCTCCTACCTGATCAAGTGGTTCTCTTTGACTCAGGTACGTGTCTCACCTCCCACTGGGTCACCTGGATTTTATAGCCAGAATTTTTCCACTGTTAAATTTCAAAGCAGACAGTGATGTGTTAGTTTGATCAGGGTAGTCGCTGTAGACAGAAGCACCCACTGTGGGATATATTCTGTACAGAAGAGGAACACCAATGAAGATGTCACTAATCAGCAGCAAATCATGTAGTAAGAATATTCACCAAACCGATTTGATTATTGGATCAAGGCTTTAATGGACAGGCATAGTAATTTTCATAGAGCAGAGGGTAGATCTCAGTTTTTAATTAAAATATCTTTGATGAATAGCATAAATACTGAAAAACATTAGGCAATCATTCATATATTCCTGGCATGAAAATATTATATAATGACTTGCCCTTTCATTCACTCACAGAAGCCAGCTTCTGAATTCCAAATTCAAAATATAGTAGAATACTTTCTAACACAGGTGCTAGGGCCAGAATTGTTACCCACTCTATAGGTAAAGTGTGTAATATCACAGTGAAACAGGCGTTTACCATACGTGCTTGTTTGGGTCTTACACTGGGCTTAGATACAAGGCAGAGACCTAATTTGGGAGTGAAGGGGAGGAACCTTCAAACGTTAAAGATTCACCTATATGGGCTAATCATTAAATCTGAAAAAAAATAGAAATAATCTTTTTCTTAAATTATGAACTATATGGAGAATAAGATAATAAACATTCTTTTTACTACACGCACCTTTAACAAAGCTTAACATTTAGTCATATTTCTTCAGACATTAAAATAAAACATTACAGCTGCACCTGAAAAGGAAAGAAAGAGAGAAAGAAAAGGAGGAGAAGGGAAGGCAGGAAGGAAGGGAGGGAGGGAGGGAGGGAGAGAGGGAGGGAGGGAGGGAGGGAGCTAGCTCAATTTTGTGTTCACAATTCCATGAACATCTTAATACATTTCCTTCAAGGATATGTATCCATGAGCAGCCCACAGAACTGCATGTTTCTAAACGTCATTAATGGTACCCTACCATACACATGGTTCTATAACGTTTTTATATTTGTGAACATTTTCAATATTTTATCCATGTTCATGTATATAGCTCTAATTTACTTATTTAACCACTATATATTATTTCACACAAGAGTTACCACAACGTATTAACACCACTAAAGATATTTGTGCTGTTTCCAAATTTTTACTTTTAAGACAAATGTTATCATAAGACAAATGTTTATCATAATAAACAATCTAGTACAAAGATATGGAAATGCAGGGTCTGAGGATAAGTAAATCTTCCCATTTACTTCATATCACCAAATTCCTCTCCAAAATGGTTTGGGAGTTCTTATTTCTCCACATCTTGCACAACATTCAGTATTGCCAGATTTTGTATTTATTGCCTACCTGTTGGGTGTGAAATGATATTTCACTGTTGTTTACATTTGTATTTTCATAACGACATTTAGATTTCTTCTAAGTTTTGCTTTTTGTTATTGGGTAGTCTTTTGTTACATGTTATTTAACTATTTTAAATGTTGTAGACACTTAATCTTTTTCATATGTATACATATATATGTATATTATATATAAAATCAGTGGCGGCACTGATTGTAACCAAAATTAGTGGCAGGAGCATCAAGACTGCAGAATCCAAAATGTTCTAGAGCATCCAGGCTCGGAACAATCTGTTTACATACAACACAGGTTCATCCCTTCACGTTCATGTCACTCGTGTGGTGAAGAAAACAATGTGATCATCCTCCTTAACTTACCTGTTTCATCACTATGACTTGGTAACCTGTACATGATGCTGTGAAGTCACTGGCTTACCGCTATCCAGTTCTACTAACTAACCTCCACGCATTTTCCTCTTCTCATGTGGTACATCCCTCTTGTGATTGATAAATCCTATAATTCTATGCAAATTCTTGTAGATAAGAAAACTTGCAACAAATGTTTCCTATTATTTCTGCAGGCATATATTCCTTAAAAAACTTGTGTGGATTTTTTTCATACAAGAAGTTTTTGAAAAACTAATAGAAAATATACACGGGGATAAACATGACATTTTAAACAAATGTACTATTGGATCTATTTCATTTTTATTCCACCCGGGATATCAACACATTCACTTTATTTTCTATCATCTTTTTCAATAAGGTCAATAATTTATCTTTTTTAAAAAAAAAGAGATTTGGTTTCCTGTTAAAATTAATAAACAACAGTTCAGGTAACTGATTTTTCTGAACAGGTCACCGCTCCCACTTACGGTAACTTAGTCTCCCAACTTACTGGCTACTGGAATCTTCTTTATAAAATGGATATAAATATCACTGTGCAACTAAAGAAACCACATTACTTTTACAGTGTAGAAGAATTGCTAAGCTTTTGCCTCTTTTTTTTTTTTTGATTAATTTCATGCCTGACTCAGTCAGAGATTAGGCCTTGACACAGGTTATAATTAAATATTGAAATCATGAAGTGCAAGAATGTTTAATTTTTAAAATATGAGTTTTAATTTACCTCATAGAGAGAATAGCTCTGGTCACCTGCAGAGATGCATTACACACTACATTGCCTAATGTAGGATGCCTGAATAAGGCTGAGCATACAGTTAAAGTAAACTAATGCAATTTACTGAACAGCAGTCAAATATTTATCCGGTTGATGAAGCAGACTTTATGTGAAACTCAGACAATAATTAAAGAGAAGCCTTGCTTAAAACGTGCTTACTCCAGTTTTTACAAATATGTTATATCCTTTCTGCATCTTCCATTTTTCTAAATATTTCTGTATACTTGAAACACTCCACAGTGAGCATCCTATAGTTTTATACTGAGCACATTTCCTGATATTTCACAGTACTGTAAAGCTAGGAAGGTAGATTGACGGCAAAAGCATCCCCAATTTTCTTCTTGTAGCGTACCTTTTGCCATGCAGCTTAGCGGTGCCTTCCGATGAAGGTGGGATCTATTTCCCCACCTTTTGAATCTCCCTGCCATGTGGCTTGCTTTGGCCAATAGAAGGTGGCAGCTATATTGCTGTGCCAGTTCAGAATCTCTGCCTCAAAAGACTGCATGCTTTGAATTGTCTTCTTGGAGCTCTGCCATGGGCATGAGAACAAGCCCAGGCTGCCCTCCTGGGGGATGAGAAACCACATGAGGCCATCATGACTGGTCAGCTTCCAGCCACTCCCCCTGGCTTACCACAGTGAGTCCAGCGGAGACTGGTCAAACCCAACTGAGGTCAGCAGAACCACCTAGATTATTTGCCAACTCGTGAGAAATAATGAATAGCTACTATTTTCAGCCCCCGTGTTTATGATAGTCTGTTACACCACAAGAGTTAATTGAAGCAGAATTCGGAGATCTTAATTCAACTTTTCCATTTTACAGAGGAGACAACTGAGGTCCCGAGATGTTTAGTGCCTTGTTCACATCTCCAGGTTGTCCGTGGCAGAACCAGGTTTAGAGATTGCATTTCCCAGCTCCTCAGCCAAAGCTCTTTCTGTCCTGCACTTCTGCTTTTCTTTTTCTCCTTTTTGGCAATAGAGATCAGTGAAAGCTTGCCAAGAGAAATGGAGTCTCAGAATCATAAAATGGCATTTGTTAAATATAATTGTAAGGGCCTTATATATATTTATTACAGTCAGAATATAGATATTATCTGACAGTATTGCTCAGATCCTTTTTTCTAAGTTATGTGAAGAGAATTACAAATGACAGAAGGAAGATTGTTTTCAAGTAGAGAGAATTTTCAGTCATTGGGATATTACCATTAATCCTCACTTTTGGAATATTTCTCGAAGGCTAAAGTTAACAGGGATCTCCTTAGCTTTGTTTAGCAGAACTAAAATTTTCTCTGAATCTCATTGCATCCAAAACCAGCATCTGGAAAATTACTAGTAGATAGCACGTCAGAGTCACCCTGTATTAAACAACCCATATGATGATCATTTAAGAAATTCTCAAATACTTAGATTATGTTGAATGAATGTGCAAATGTTAAATTTATCATGTCATGGGATGGCATGTTATGAAATCTTGTTCAGTCAAATTTGCCCCAGGATAAAAAATTTTTCCAAAAGATACTGGGCTTCGTTTTAGAGTAGTAAATATTTCTATTTCTGCTCCCCTTATGTCTGCAATTTCTGTGTTCTATAGCATTGGCTCTCAGTGTTTAGCTCATCCAAATCACCTGGACGGCTTGTAAAATCACAAATTGCTGGGATCCACCCCCAGAGTTCCTGATTTGATAAGCCTGGGCTGGGGACTGAGAATTTGCATTTCTAACCAGTTCCCAGGTGAAGCTGAAGCTGCTGGTTGGGGGACCAAACTTTGAGAACCAAGGCTCCATGTTTTTCAACAGTTGTAGAAATGATCCATGAAGAGTCCATCTTAGAATATACCTTACTGCAATATTTTAGTGGGAGCTAACGGAAGTATAAACTATATTCACAATTTGCATTAGTAAGTGAATTACACAGTACAAAATCCTGTCAATCAAAACCAGTGAGACAGTCATTACACTTACACTTTGAACAGCCTTGACTTTTGGTTGAGATATGTCCAGAGTTTGCCCACAGACCAGGGGGAAACCTGTCAAAATAAAGAGAAAAAAATCGCTTACTGTCACAAGACCCATAATATTTAGAATGCAGGCAAATTAGCTCAAATGATCATCCTCCAAAGGGAAATAATTTGCCAGAGTTTTTAAAAAGTAAAGAGATGCCTACTTCCAATCCATGTTCATTTTTTTAAAAAATGAGAGTATTCACATAACACTTTCCATGACAGCTTCTGCTTTCCATCACTCAACTCTTTGTGAAAATAGTCCATTTTCTGGCTTACTGACCGTATGTTTGAGCTTAGTCCAAAAATGAATTTCTTGAAAGGTTTATAAAAAAAAATAACAATTTCAGTTGTTTTTAATTCCCGACCGCTTCAAATAAAGAAAACAAACTATGAAAAGGGCAGTGAGATTTTAATTGCCTTTTTTGCATTTAAATATCAGATAACTTCCTAATGGACCTTTGCATATCTATGTCCTCTATGGAAATCCCATACGTTCCTCAATTTAAAAACACGCCGGTGATTAGAAAAGACTGGAGTCTGAAAATGCCCGCTGAGAAAACACACACAAAAGCACATGTGTGTCCCCAACTCCTGAGAATGCACATTCAGGAGGCACCAGCCAACCCTATCTTTCTTCTTCTGGTAAACATGCCTCACGGGGTATTCAGAGCCCTCTTAGTGAGGGGCCCCTGCAGTATTGTTTATAACTTTTATCGGTGTGGTTTTTCTTCTACCACCTACTTAAAAGCTCATTTCCCCCTGTTTCTGCACTTCTTTGACTCTACTTCTTTCACAAGAAAAAAAAAATGCAAGTGAGCTAACCCGAGGCACTGGGCAGAGAAGACTTTGTTAACCTTTCCATTTTTAATGCTGAACTTTGTCTTATAGTCTACATTTTCCTCATATTTTAAGTTGACCCTATGAATAGGGTGAAAGTTACTGCGTACAGAACAACACACAAAGGGTTATCCTGACACGTCCCAAGCAAGGAAGGACTTCTCAGAGAGAGTCAGTCTGATTCTAAACATTGCTTTCCTCTTCCCAAATTAAATGTGTTCTTTAATAGCTGATTGTATTCACATAATTTTTTTTATGTTTAAGGATATCTTTTAATATCTTATAAGCACTGTCTCTGTGTCATTATTAGATACGGTTAAACGTCTTTTTACTACCAAGCAGATTTTTCCATGGAATTTCTAGCTGCAAATGTTTTCAATTCCTTCATGAATATTTCCTAATTAACTCCAACTTCCATTGAACCTTCTATTTTTGCTAATATTCCCTTCATACTTACCTTATATGATCTTGTGAGGTTGCTGGCTAATTTTTATGGACATGGTGCCCTAAGGACAGAGACCGCGTAGAGATATGGTGTGTCACCCTGCCTTGCAGATGGAGGACACCCCATGAGGATGTGCTAGTGATGTATGGATGGGGGATGATTGAGTTAATTCTTCCATCTGAGGGTGGGGATGAAGTCAAGACACGTAGAAAATAGTTTCCCAGCCTAGCTAAGTGTTTCTTTGGCCAAAATAAAACCCAGGACAGGGACTGGTTCTTACAGGGAAGAGCAACTAGGCCGTGACCTACAATAATTATTTCCAGCTGAAGAAACGACATGTTGAAAGAAATGACCGTTGGAAGACACCGAGGGAGAAATAACTACTGTGTACCAGGGAAAGTCACATCCTAACCAGTCATTTGAATGCCGTTTAGTGAGTTATATTCGTCTGTAAGGTAGGAAAAGGGTGTACCCGAGAAGGAAAGGCTGACTCTGAAACCAAGAATGCACAAACACATGCTGCATTCGTACAAGAAGGAAGCTACAAATAGTCCAGGGAACTTCATGTATGCCAAGCCATCATTCCACAAGGGACTCGTCCCCACAAGGCGCCCATTATACTACATCCCTGGAACAGTTCCCGTCCTTATCTGGTTAGAGGTCCAGCTGGCTCCTCCAGCTTGCTAGCTGTAGATTCAAAGAAATTTCCCCTTTAAAATCAAACAATTATGGTTTCACAATTAGGCGGAAGCTATAGGCAAATGCCTAGTCATTTCTCCACCAAAGGTCAAGCTCTCCTATGCAGAAACGCTCGTCAAGGAATAAATTAATGCATTGCTACAACGTGCATTAATAACTAGACTTGATTTTCTTGATTTTCCAGCTTCCTCTTTTCCAACTTCTCACACCCCCACCTGCCACATACAGCTATTTGTCTATGACTATGGCTTAGTGCTTATACCATCACATGTGTGTGTTAGGGACAATGCAGGTATTATACCTTGGAATTTGATAATGCACGTCCAAGTTTCAGTTCCATTATTTACCACTCAGAAATAAATACATGTATGTATGTGTGCATACATATATTTACCCTATATTTTGCATCCATCTTAGTTATTAATTCACCTTTCTATGTGTACTTTTAGAATTATTATATACTCAACGGTTATATGAAATATACATAAGAGTTCATATCTCTGAAAATGGTATATGCTGAAATAGAAATCTACACTGATGCATGCCAACTGTTTAACTATATGTATAAATGTCAAAAAACAACTTAGAACCCTAAATGAAGACTGTTATATCCAAGTGAAACAAATGTAGGAACAGAGGTCAACAGAAAATAATTACACCCAGGAGAATTTGGACAGGACATCAACAAGAGCACAGACCATGAAATCTCCAGTGACCCAAACAGTTAAGAAATTGCAACCAAGAACTGTAAATTTCATCCAGTGAGAGATGCTTTCCTCAAGTCTGATAATTTTTAATCCCCACATTCTGGCATGACTTAACCCAGGTGGCTGGAATGGGCAATGCTGACTGACCCACATACTAGTTAGATGGAAGGGAATGTGGAATTATCAACTATTCTTTCCATAAGAATGGGTATTTCAAGATTCATGCAGCAGGTGTGGAGAAAGAGTAGTAGACATGGGATCAAAAATCCCAGTCAAGGCCACCATGCTGCAAAACTCCAGGGAGCCCCTTTTCTACCGCTGTATACAAGTATCCCCTTCACTTATAATGTTGATCACAAAGAGCAACAAGGCTATACAAAAGGACCTGACTTGGCTTCTAGTTCTACAACCGCCATTTACCAGTTATACTAACTGGACAAATAAATCACCTCCCTTCCCAAGCTTCTATACCAGGGTTCTGATTCTGTGTGCTATGGATCCCTTTGAACACCTGGTGAAAACTATGGATGCTTTCTCGAATGAGGTTTTATAATTGTATAAAATAACACAGGATTTTGAAGAATCTGATTATTAATTTTTCTGATGTAGTAATAAATGTGCTTCTTTATTATTATATTATATGTCACTATCAAGAGACAGGTCTCATAAAATACTGTAATTTGGAAGTAGTGATGAATGTGAACAATGTTTTGAGATAGCTGCAACTACTGTAATGTGATATAAAAATATGTCATATCGATTGATGACAAAATGATAGGTACCTCTAATACTATTGCTCTTTGTTGCTTACATTCACTAAAGAATAAATGCTAAATTTCAGTTAGGGGTTAGTGAAAGGAGATGTAATTTTTTTCCCCATTCAAGTTCAAGGACATGCTGAATTTGATCCATCGACTCCAGGTTAAGAACCATTGCTCTTTACATTGTTATGTAAAAAGGGGAAACAACACTTGTCTTCCAGAAGTCACTAAGCTTTGCCAGGATATTAGATAAAGTTAATTAAACAAATATTTGGTGGGCAATTTCTATGTGCCAGGCACTGTTTTAGGGTCTGGGGATACATCAGTGAACAGCAGAGACACTATCCTGTAGAAGAAAAGTTTTAGTCGTGGACGACAGACTTTAAATATTTGTCTAATAGATCACATATATTAAACACATGTAATGTCAGGGGATGTACAGAAAATGAAAAGGGAAATAAACCAGAGAGTAAGGTGTACAGGAGAGAAAGAGGAGAAGACCTTGTGCTAAGCAGTCAATGGAGCAGAGACCCAAAGGAAGGGAGCTCCAGGGAGCCATGGGGACACCGGGGCAAAGGTACCTACAAACAATAAAGTTTTTAGTACCACTTTTCACCTGGTCACACAATCCATTAGCAGGAGTAAACTGAAATACAAGGCAGCATTACTAAGTTGGAAAATAACATGTAGACTTCCTGCTAGAATTACACATTTATATCAGGATTACATATTGCTTTATAGCCCTATTTGTTTCTGTCAGTTTATACAATTTTTTTATCACATCTCATTTCATGCCAGACATTATATTTAACCAAATTAGCTACAGTTGACTCTTGAACAATGGGGAGTTAGGAGCGTTGACTTCCTTGCAGACAAAAATCTGTAATAATTTACATGCAGTTATATATGCAGTTCCCCCTGCATACTCAGTTCTGAGTCCATGGCTTCAACCAACCGTGCAGCATGTAGTACTGCAGCATTTACTGTTGGAAAAAAAATTGTGTATAAGTGACCCTGCACAGTTCAAACCAGTGTCGCTCAAGGGTCCACTGTATTTTGTTCCTAACAAGAATCCTAAAGAATAGAACCTATCATTACCCTACTTCACAGACCAGAAAACAGAGGCTCAGAGGGATTAAATTAATTGCCCATATTTGCCAAGTAAATCTAAGTAAGTAGCAGGCACAGGATTTGAATGTGGCAAATATCATACATAAATCTACCTACCACATCACACTGCTCCTTGAAAACAGTACTGTTCTTTAACAAGAGAGCAATCCATCTCAGATGCCATATTTTAAAAGTTGCTAAAGTACTGAGAATTTTACACTAAATGAGAAAAACTTGCATTGCATGCATTAGGGAAAATATTCACAGAACAAAACACTGAGCCACAAAGGGGTCAGAGAAAGCAAAAGAAATTCCTGACTAGGGGAAAGACAGACAGTCATTTGAGAATCCCATTGGAAAATTCTAGTCTCCATAATCTTTCTCTTTTAATATCTATTTGTGATTAGCAAAAAAAATAAATTATAAACAATTCAGGAAGCTAATCAGAGGTCCAGAAAAGACAATCTAAAGCTTTTCAATTCAATTCAAGGGAAGCTATGCTGGACCCCTGGATTAAAGGGCTGTGTGTTGACTTACAGGTTAAACTCTGAAAAGGTCAGAGGTTTCATAAAGCAGATAAGAGTAAGTGAATGAGAAGAGCATAGTGACATCTTTTAAATCAAAACTGGCAAATTTGGGGGAGAGTGAGACTAACAATAAAAACTTTAGATTCAACTTATATTCTATCTTAAATTATTTTTCTTTCTGAATTTGTTTCCTTGCTCTTTGTTCTCAGGCGTATACTGCAATAGCTCCAATGAGAGGTGACAAAACCTGAAGGCAAGCAGGAATAGTGGAGATGGCTGGTGAAGAAGAGAAAGAACATATGCGATATTTATTAACGGGAAGGGGACATGGGGAGAGGATGGGTGACAAAGGGAATAGTTCAAACTGGCTTTGGTTTCTGTCAAGAATGCCAGTTGGATGGTGTTATAAACAAGATAATGAGGGTAAGAGAGAACCAGAAGGAAGGTGGGGAGCACAGATTTGGATGTGTTTATCATTAACTTGCAATTGTATTTTTTAATGCTGTCATTTTCAGAGATCCAGATGGGAATGACTACAGGCAGTTGGATGTGCAGGTCTGGAACTCCAGAGGGAAACTTGGAAGTCGGGGGAAAAATCTCATTGGAAATAGAGCTTCAGGAATCATGAGCCTATGGACAAAGACAATTCCACCAAACTTTTAAGGTATGCCCGGAGGATGGAAGAGGCCAAGGAGATTGCAATGGGATAAGTTAGAGAAGGCTGAGGAGCCAGGAGGGCACAGTATCAGAAGCCATAAAGACGTCAAGTAAGAGAGTCAGGTCAAGGATTGGGGTTGAAGGACTGGGGGATGGAGGGGTCAGTGTATTGCAGGCTTTGATAGAGCAGCTGTGCTGATGTGGTGGCAGAAAGTCTGAAGGGCGTGGGGTGGGAGGTGAATAGGAAGCTAAAATTAGAATATAACTCATTCTATTCATGCACTTGATTGTTTAATAATAACAAAGAGAGAGATAGACAGTAGCTGGATGCCAAAGCGGAGTCCACAAATGAGAGGCTGAAATGTTCTGAAAAAGAATAATTGATGGGTAAGTAACTAAAAGAAACAAGAGACAAGACCAAGGGCACAGATAAAGGAATGAGCATTAAGGAGAAAGAACAGGTGCTTCATCTCTGAGGCTAAGTAAGCAGTGGTTCTCAGTCAGAGTGGGGAACATGTTATAAATTTGTAGCAGCAGTGGTTTTGCCTGGAAAATGACTAGAGGCCCAAATGGCATTGTATAATTGGGACCAAGGAGGAAAGAAACCTTGCAATTTATGAGATACAATGAAAGAATTTTTTCATGTCCCATACAACTATCAAATTTCCCAAGGGACATTCATGCAGTTGAATAATCTGTTTGTGATGAAAACTCTATTGTACAATAAGCACCAAATGTCTCCTAATGACTTTCATACATACAGATTTCCAGGGATACAATTAGTGTGTAACTCAAGGGAAAATTGATTTAGGTTTGTTCAGATCTTTACCAAGAATTGGTCATAATTTCAAAAATTCACCTAATCAATGAGAGAGACAGTTCAACAAGAAATATAGTTAACATCAGACACAAAACGTCACACATTTTGTGATTCCCTTTATATGAAATATCCAGAATAGGCAAATCCATAAAGAGCAGCTTCTTGAGTTGATGTTTTAGTTTGGGTCTAGGCAACATTCCTAGTCAAGGGCTAAAGCTAAGCTGGGCTTACTTACGAGCTGGAGTCTGGAGACAGGCCATCCAACTCAGTGGAAGTTGTTTTCTAAAAGTCAAATCGAATCAGAAATTGACCAAGGGGGTAGAGCGGGGTGGGGGGGGGATATGAAGCAGGAGATTGGGATTGACATATATACACTAATACGTATAAAATAGAAAACTAATTAAGAACCTGCTAATAAATAAACACAGAAAGAAAGAAAGAAATTGGCTTTGAAAGGGAAAAGAATATGCTGAAGACCTGGTGTGTCATATACAAAGACAAGGCAGTATCATCTACTAGGTCTTCCTAGAGGAGGAAAGGGGTGATTTACTGGCTGCAGGTTCTGTAAGAAGACACAGGTTGAAGTGCTTTCTTTCAGTCATTAAAATTATATTGAACTGCTACCACATGCCAGGCACAGAGCCATGCCAGGTGCGGTGCTAAGGCCTGGGGACAGAAAGATGAATGCAATACTTTAAGGCCTCAGAGGAGTGCTTGGCCTCGTGAGGGAAAGCAAACAATTAAAAGCAGGAAATGAATACCTAGACTAGATTTGAAATACTCTAAGGCCTTTGCTGCTTAGAGTGTGGCCTGGGGACCAGTGGCATTGGCATTCCTGGGAGCTTATTAAAACACAGTCTCAGGCTGCACCCAGACTATGAACCAGAATCTGCATTCTAACAAGATCTCCAGGTCATTCATACATACATGAAGTTTGAGATGTGCTACTCTAGGGGGGTTCAGCTTTGGGCTGGGCTGTAAGGAAAGGCCCAGATTTTGACTATTGTATTTCTGTTTCTCAGAGCCTCTGTTTTTTTTTGTAAAAGTACCTGTATTTCCTAAACAACCACCTACATGACTGTATTAAACATTGTTTTCCACTCTGGGAGGTGGTAGCTGTTTATTAGCATTATTAGGTCCTCTGATCGCTGGGTGATGACTTTGATATCAGGTGGATTGGTTAATTACAAGCTGATCCAAATCTCTTGAGTGGGCTCTGAACCCTATTTCTCATATATAAACTGAACACTAGAGACACAAAGATGAATTAAATGGCCCCTGGCCTCAAGCGTTAATTTTCTGGAAAGGGTTTGTTTTGAGTTACCATTTGGTCTAGGCAAAAATGCCCAGTCACATCCATGATGAATAAATAATCACAAATTCTTCACCACACTTAGGAAGTATGGGTAGGGTGACTATATATCCTGGCTTTCCAGGACAGTCCCAATTTATTCTTATCGTCCCCAAGTAATTATTAATAGCATCCCTTTTCATTCTCAAAAGCATTCTAGATGAATGATAAATTTTAGGGTCATCCTATCTATAGTTAAGTCATGGTCATTGAGGAATGCAATGTTACTGTTAGAGGATGCTTTGAAACTGACCAAGGGGAGGAAAAGGAATGTGGTTATTCAGCAGGGAGGTTGTCACCAACACAATGGGGACTAAGGAATAGACCAAGGCAAGTAGCTATGGTTGATGTAAATAGGCTGAGAGGAACCCATGCGTTTTACACGCACACACCATGGAATATGCAATATAGTTGGGAAAAGAATGAAGAACCAAATTCATCGACATTTTAAGGGTACATTATAGGGCTGTTAGAACATTAGAGCTTACCAAAAGTCATTCAGCTCCCCACCAAGGCCATATTAAGAAAAACCTTGATTGAAATTCAGGAGTCTACACACATAGCACCATTTACCTTTCCAGGCTACTGATAAATCTGAACTGGCCTTCTCTTTCTTTCTTCTAGTCCAGTGAATTGAAACCGTATCAGAACCATACCCCTTTTTATAATCCATCTTTTTGCAACACTTCCATTACTATACTGATATAGAATTCATAGATAATATGACTCACCTACAAACATAATTTAAAAAATCAAAATAGTGCCCTGATTCTCATATTGATATAAAAAAGAAAGTAATCTATGATGAAACATGTACTTCAATATGTAAATTCTCAAATGTGATCTCATGAGTCAAATGCTTTCCAATCTTTGAAGACTCAGTGTGAATGGAATAGCAACAAACACAGAACGATAGATGTGCGCCTGGGTAGGTTATCGTCCACTGCCCCTTTCCTCCCCCTTCATCCCCAGGAACAAACTTTGTCTCTTCTTCCTTGGAAATATCCCTTTGGAGGTCTCTATTTTGCCATGACTATTGCCCCTGCTTTAATTCAGCCTTTTGATCTTTCTCCTAATTTAATGAAATCATTTATTAACTAGTTTCGTTAAAACTAGTATGGCCCACATCCCATCTCGTTTCTCTTCCCTCATCACAGAGCTTCCAGAGTCACCCCACTAATCATTCCACTCCACTTCTTAAAAAACCTTCAAAGACTATCTGATCCCAAACTCTGTGTCTACCCTCCTCTCTTGTTGCAATCATACTACTAGACATTCTGGAATATTCCTATGCTTTCTCTTCTCTGTTGCCTATACTATTTTTTTCCCTCAGTTCCTACATCCCATTTACCCATCATTTGAAACCTTCCCCTAGGAAGAATTAATCATTCAGTTCCTTCTACCCACATAATGATTTACACACACTTTGGGCACCCATCACATTGCATTATGGGTTCTTTCTTATCAATCTGGCTCCTTCCCATCATGCAGCAGTCAAACTCCTTGAAGACAGGATTTAACTTGAATCATTCATTTGTATAATCTGAAGAACAAATCAGTTGAGGCTGATTACTTGTCTGTCAAGCGAATGAGAAAACTAACGAACAAGTGAATGAATTATAAAAGATTGTCTCTTCAGTCCTGTATTGTTAAATAAATCAAGTCTGCCTGTGGGGGGTTTACATTCAGCATCTTTTACCAGTCTTTGCTTTGGCTGGTTTCAAAGTCCAAACACTAATTAACGAGGCCCAGAAAAAGTTAAGGAACGTGCCCAAGGTAGCCCAGCTATTAAGCAGAAAAAAAGAAAAACAAACAAACAACAACAACAAATGTAAATCATACCTTCTTGCTTTTTCTGATGCAACACTTTTGCTTCTGGTAAGTGGCAAGTGAGAATAAATATCTAAAAAATATACTTTATAGAAGAGAAACTTTTCTATAAAATCCTTGTGCACTTCTTAACGCTATACCGGAACATAAAAGATTCAGTGTGGGCTGGGGAGATGCTGTAGGACGCAGGTCGTTTAGAAGAGCAGAGAAAAAAAGTCTAACGAGAGGAGGTTTATGGTCCACTTCATTTTTGGTCCGGAGAGCAAAAGAAGTGTTTTTGAGAGTCACATTAAGCAAGCATCATGTTAATAATCCAATCCATGGATTAATAAATGCTGAGGAGATCTCTGCCCAGGAGCATTAATAATATCCTTTTGGCCCTGGGCCAGGGGGGAACGGTGGGCACAGTCTTCTTAGCTATCTTTTAGCTGAACTCATTGTAAATAGAGACAAGAAGCTGTGGTTCAATAGGTGGTCAGCGCCTAGCAGCGCTATCATTTGCATAATGATGATAAATAGGAGGGGAAAATGTTAAATGGAGTAGGAGTATTCTTGAGGGGAGGCTCAGCAACTTCTTATTTTCAAAATTGCCTAATCCCTCGTTTGATAAACCTGTTCAACATGATATATGCTTCCGTGGTCACCAGGCATTTCTTTACGGAAGTTCTTACTTAACATAATTACAATCTAGTTGACCGTTTAGAAACATCTGCATTTACATGTTCTCTCTGTGCTCCCCCCTCTCCGTTCCGCTCACTTCACTGTGTATTCGTTCAGCACCTATGGTTCTGGGCACTGAGTACTGTGTGTGTGTGTGTCCTTAAAGAGGATAAAATGGAAACCCTGGAAGTGAAGTATCTTCCCAAGATCACACAGATAAGTGGCAGGATGGGGATTGGACCCCAGCTCTAAAGTAAAGCAGGGACCTGGTCCGTATTTTTTCACCATCCCGTCCCTAACACACAGTAGATGCTCAGCATACCTTTGCTTGATGAACGTATGTGCCAAACAGTCTCACAGTTTTCTGCCCTGTCCCTGCCCACTCCTTCCCCATCAGTTCAGAAAACCTCCGCTCTCCAGAGGCTAAGATGATCTTCATCGACTGAAAGCAGTACCTAAAGACAGTAGGGAGAGGAGAGTGGCTATTGCTAAGGGCACTTGGAATAAAGAAAGAACCTAAGAAGGAGCAAAGGTTTCCCTCTAAACTCCTTGAAGCCTTAGAGGGGCGCTGCCCTGATTTCTAGTCTTCTCACTGGGAGAGTTGTCAAGCTGCTGGGAGCATCACTGTGGATACCAAGTAAAGGCAAGCCCAGAAGAGTATAAGGATGACATAGCATCCCCATTTCTTACCCAGTACAAAAACACTCTCTTGATTCACTTATCTCTTTTTGAAATCTCTTTGCTAACATCTGTGAAATGATGGCTAATATATGAAGCCCTATATAAGGGCTGAGGTTAAGCTGTTTTTTCTTGTTATATTCATTGGTATAATTTAGTGAGCTTGGAAGCCAAGCTGGTTCCAATTTAAACTCCAGATTCACTTAAAAAATGATACAAATGAATTTATTTACAAAATAGAAACAGACTCACAGACTTCGAAAACAAACTTAGGATTACCAAAGGGGAAAGGGAGGGAGAGGGATAAATTAGGAGTTTGAGATTAACATATACACACGGCTATATATAAAAAAGATAATCAACAAGGACCTGCTTGCTGTATAACACAGGGAACTCTACTCAATATTCTGTAATAACCTGTATGGGAGAAGAGTCTGAAAAGAATGGATATATGTGTAACTGAATCACTGTGATGTACACCTGAAAGGAATACAACATTGTAAATCAACTATACTTAAATATAAAATAAAAATAAATTAAATTAAAAAAAAATAAACTCCAGATTCAAAGAAAACAAGCTGTGTGGCAAGGCATTTAACCTCTCTGGGCTTCAGTCCCTTTAAATCTAAAATCACCTGCTGTTGCTTTGCCCCTTGTGGTCATTGCAAAGGTGATCATACAATAGAATTCAGAGATTTGGTAGAAATTTGCAAGTTCTTGGAGTCAGGCCAATTGCCAGCTCTGTGACTCTGAGCAAGCTTCTTTACTTTTCTCATCTGTAACAACTATAATAATAATACCTAGCTAATAGAATTGCTACAGATTTAATTAGATGATGTACTTAAAGAACATAGTAGAGTGTCTAATGTATGCGCTCAACACATATTTGTCCCATTCCTTTCCCATACCGTCCCCTCAACTTCTGAAATCTGAGTTTATCTCGTCACTGCCCTTCACTCTGCATGTAACAATCTGAGCCATCATCATGTCTCTATGGTCCATTCCATATCTTCCACTTTCCCATGCACTACCCACTAACAACTTGACATGTTATGTCTTACACTTTCCAGGTGTCCCTCCTTTAGCTCAATCACACACCTCAGTACCGTGGTCAAACTCCCCTTTTCCACTCATGACCTTTCCTTGCCATTATACTCACCAATTCATTCCATTATGAATTAGGATGGATTCCTTACATCTCCAAAGCTCTCCCTCCATCCAAACTGAAGGTCAAATGTGTCTCTATCATTGTAACCCATGTCCACCATTTCCTCAAATCAAACATTACCTCAATCTCTTTTTTTTTTTTTTTTTTTTTCCAACTTGACCTTGGGAGTAGGAGGTACCTTTGCCCCATCCTAGAGTTCATAGATGAGTATTCAGAGGCTTGGGGCAAAAAGAATGAAGACTATGTTCTGATTTGCTCTGGAAGTCCTACATTTCCCCAAAGATTGATCAGGTCTTCTCCTGCCTGCCCTCCCCAGTGCAAAACAAAGGGGAGAAGAAAGTTCTCAAAGAGCTCACTGGCCCAGATTGACAGAATGGCCCTGCTTCCCAAGTGTCCAATGTCAACATCAAGCGTCTACATTTAGTAGTGTTGGGGTTCAGGGCAGGCTGCCCCCAAATATGCCCAAGTGACATATTGATTATTTTGAATTACCTTTACTTAAGAAACAGCCAGGGCAAGAAGGACACTTCGACCCTCCTCTCTGTCTCCATGAAAGCAGGAAATAAATTGCCCCTGTGAAAAATACCCTCCCTGCACCAAGAGGTAGAGAGACATCCTTATCACCAGAGATAAGGAATTCAGGGCTAACAGTCTATATAAACAAACTCTGTTACATCTTTACTAATGTACTACCCCAAGCACAAACTCTATTTAGATTCTTCACTAACTAAGCACCCAAGCCTAAGCTTTTTTATCTTGTCAGCTCTTCACAGACTTATTTTTCTTTTGTCTACAAGAAGTATAAAAGCTGCCAGCTTTGGCCACTTCTTAGGTCCTATTTCTATGAGACCTCCGCACATACAAATTAAATTTGTTTTTTCCTCCAGTTAATCTGTCTTGTGTCAATTTAAGAACCCCAGGCCACCACACAACACAGGGAGATCAGCTCGGTGCTTGTGTCCACCTAGAGGGGTGGGATAGGGAGGGTCGGAGAGAGCCGCAAGAGGGAGGGGATATGGGTACATATGTATACTTATAGCTGATTCACTTTGTTATACAGCAGCAACTAACACACCATTGTAAAGCAATTATACGCCAATAAAGATTTAAAAAAAAAAAAAAAGAACCCCAGGCCGCAGGGGGAAACCACACCTCCCAGTGGCTTTTACCTTGTTGCAAAACAGAGAGGTGGTCAGGTTTGCAGAGCATGTGGGAAGAGACATGTAGGAATTCTCACTTTTAAAATCTTGTCTCGGGAGATTTCACATGAAATTGAAGAAGCAAATCTGATGAAAATGTTGCAGAAGGTTTAGGTGTTAAATGACAGGAACCTGAACTAGATACTTGTTTTTGGTGGGGGCAGGGCGGGAGGGGGGGAGGCTGAAAATTAGAGAAGCTACGGAGGAAGTGGCAGGCTTTAATGAACTCATGGCTGTGAAGGGAGAGATTGAAAGAGCAGGTTCTAAAACAGCCTCAGACTCAGGCCTGTGTGATTGGCACTGAAGTAATACTCCCCATGGGGACAGCAGAGTTGAAAAGAGAAGAGTGTGTTCCGGTAAAAAATTAAAATCTTGATCTTTGCCATGTTAAACATGAGGTGGTAATGAGACAGCAGGAAGCTACTTTGGTGAGCCAGCAGGAAAACAAGACTAAACGGCTGGAAAAGTGTGACATGCAGAGGTAAAATTGACTGGTTCATTAGATAATCATACCTTTCAGTTACACAGTTCTGAGCTTTACAGTTTACAAAACAGTTTGATATACATTTCTGAATCCTCGAATCAACCCTGTGAGGCTGGTACTATAGATAAGGGGACTTTTTACAGATAAGGGGACTGACATTCAGAGAGACTCTTGCTTTAGCCAATGAACCCATGGGTAAGTGCTAGAAAAATGATTCAAGCTAAGGTGACTTTATTGCCAAGGTCAACATGCCTTCCACAATCCCATGCTGGCACAGTTACGAGAGCTCCCTTGCTACTGTCCCCTTTGGAGATGGAATGGCCTACGCTTTGTGGAACCATACTCCCCTGAAAACAATTTTTCAAGGATAACGTTTTCCCAGATGAAGGTCTCATGGCAGATGACCAAGAGCCTTGGTTTGCAAGCCCAGAATTCCCTCAAGGTCCTCTGGGATAACAGGTGTAAGAATCACTGGGGTTTTCCCCCAATGTCAATTCCCCTCTCCTTGTTGGCAAACCCAGACTTCACTCAGGAAAGGGTGACCCTTATTAAATTCTGATTGTTCTAGACTAATCGAGGGGATCCAGTTGCTTTTACCTGTGATTGGAATTTGGGCAAGGGAGGGAGGTGGTAAGGGTTATGACCTGTGTCCTAGGAGGCACATGTGGAATCTTCAGAATGGGTTTCTTTTTTTAAAAAAGGAGATAAGGAAGGGATGCTCCCCTTTCACTCTGAGCAAGATGCTATGTCTGAATGTGTTGCTAGAACTGCCTTAATCATCTTATGTCCATAACTGTAACGCCATCACAATAAAGATGTCAGAACCAAGGAGAGATGGAAAACAACTTGAGGACTTGATGGTATTTTGAAACTTCTGCCTTGAAAAGTCTTGAAGACTTTCCTACCTCTTGACTTACCATCAGGTGAAATAATACATTCCCATTATTTAAGATCATTTGAGTTGGGGTTCTGTTTCTTGCAGATGATAACTTCCTAACTGATAACATCAGCTTGAGTCTTTATTTTTGCAAATAAATTCCCATATTTTTGGCAAAGTGAATGACCCAGATGAGGAGTTTCCCTCACAAACTTTTCCTAGGAACCATAATTTCAACTGCTCCTTCAATAAAATCAAATGAAGATATTTTTGTCAGCAAATGACCACACAGATATGGAAGTAACTGGGTTACTGCCTCTTTTTTTTAAGCAAAGTACAACTCTGAAAGTAGGTTTCCATTTCTCATGATTTCATTACCTTCATGAACATACATGCCAAGCTAAGAATATATACACATACTCATGGATTTGTAGAAACAGCAGAATGTTATAACCTCCTCTGTGAATGACTGTGATTCATTTTTCCCTTTAGCCTGTAATATAAAATATTGTCCTAGGAGAACCCAATTTTTCTTTATTTCTTCATTCCTAACTCTGTCACTTTCTCCGTTAGCAAATGTTAACGAATCTAGAACTCTGAGTACATATAGTGCTGTCATGGGAAAAACCAATGGGCTATGGATTGCTGAGAAACATGCCTAAAATAAATGGTTGTACCTCTCCCAGGGGGCCTTAGGAAAAGAATTTCACCCCAAGAAAGTGCTTATACATTATAAGTGCTCTTACAGAGTCCAAAGGTTCCAAATTCTTCATTTTATTTAATAAACAGCAGATTGTCTCTATTCAGACCTGCTAAGATAATGTTAAACTGCATAATGGGAAAAAAAATAGAAAGAAAATCTTATTCTATGCATTGTCCAAGTGACTTTTGGTGAAGTTTAAATAATAGCTGATGGCTATTTATACTAATTCCATTGTTAAATCTAATAATGTGCCAATTTTATATTGTATAGATTCACTTGTATTAAATGTAAACAGTGCCTGTGAGTGATGTGAATGCATTAGCATGGTGTAAATGATATTCATTATATATGAACTGCCAGCTCTGCTCTAGGACCCTTATGATAATGAGATGTTGCTTTCCCTGAAGCTTTCCCAGTGAGTAACCATTTTTAATAAATAAAATAAAATATGGATCCCTAGAAGACTTCATAGTTCTTTCATTGAGATGAATATATATGTTTTTTGAGAGGAATATTTTTTTAAAGTAACGCATGTATCTCAAAAGTAGAGTCCTTCCTATTGTTTAATCTAGAAGCTATTTCTGACCTGTTCATTGGAGATTTTTTTTCATTACAGCTGCCCATCATGGTCCTTTTAATGGATAAAGTTGGAGGCTGAATAGCTAGATTATATTGTTACAATTTCTCAGCTGCTGGATTTCCCTTGCTGGTTTGAAAGAAAAAAGAAAAAAAAACTTTATTTCATTTGAAATGTATAAATGATGCCAAATTCCTATTTGAAGTTGTTAGACTGTGATTACCAGTAGAACTATAACCTTAACTTATGCAAATCACTGGAGTTCATGGTAAGTCTGACATTTACAGAATTAATGAACTAAATAATTAAGTGACCTAGTAAGTGAATTGGTAAACCAGAACTATTAATCTTTTAATGAATTCTTTACTATCACTTAAATAATAAATTTTTGCCTAATTTTAAAGGATTACAGTAAAGAAACATTAGAATAGGAAACCCATTATGTGAAGGAACGTTACTTTTATAAATCCGTCATTATGTCTCTTTTTATTGGATTCATTTCTATTCAGGTTTAGAAAAGTGGCATTTCCTATATTGGTGACTAACAGTCCCCGACTTTGAAGTTTTTTTTTTTTCCCCCTCACTGAGACAGAGGGTTTAGGATCATTTACTACTTCAAAAAACCACAGCTTAAAATGAGTAATTAGCATACAACTATAATTTCAGAAATCCCCTATTTGGTGGTAGGCATCACATGTGTTTCAGAATTTCTAAGCTCTTGTAGGTTAACTAGCACATAAAACTAGGCCTTTGCACTGGTTATCTTCAAAAAGCATTCCTCTATTCTTCAAAAATGACTAACTTTACCTTTCTCTTCAAATGCCCTTTTTGAAAAATCAGATCACAGCTATTAAAAGAACTGAACTGGACTAAACATAACCAAAATTTAGAACACTGAAATGTCCAGGGTTATATCAGTCAATAATGAGAGAGAAGTAAAAAGATTAGATTGGGTCTTCAGTTTCCATACTAATTGCTTGTAAAAGACTGCCCTCAGTAGGATGAGGGATTATTGAATCATAAGTATTCAATACCTTTCACTGGAAGGAAAGAAATTCAAATGCTTAAATAAAAAGAAATGATAGAAAAAGTGATGGCAACCGTGGTTTTCTCAACTCACAAGAAAGAAGGTGATGATTGCTTCAATCAAGCAATGAATGTTTATTAAACAACTATTATGTACTTGACCTTGTCCTAGGCACATGGGACATACAGAAGCAAAAGAAGATGCAGTCCACAAACTTCAGGAGATTAAGTAAATAGACTCAATAATACATACCACCTAATATCAAGCTACATAGAATAATTCATAATAGCCTCAACTATTACACACAAAAGCTATAGTGACATGTATTCTGCATGCTGAGGCTTTTTAAAGCTGCAGGGATCAACTTGAGTAGTTTTAGTCTAAACATTTTCTAAGCATCTGTGAACCGCTATTTCTGGCAATATAACCAGCTATATAGCCTAAAAATCTTCCTAAGAGAACACCTAGAAATGCTGCACAAAATACAGTAATATTTTTATAATGCAGAGCTGAGCTTGCAATAAATTAATGGAAACCCCAGGGTCCCAAGATGAAGGAGAATTTCTAACCAGAGTGACAAATGGAAGTTGGCTCAAGGGCTACTTTTGAGGACCTGCTATTTCTGATCACCAAGCACCTCATAAGGATAGGACAATGCCTTAGGTCTTCACACAGAGTAGGGAGATAGAACTGAGATCCCCATGCAAAGTTGGGCCCTTCAAGGGGCTAGAAAGTCAGTGAAACTGGGGACTAAGAAAAAAATCCTTCCATTGGCAAATGGAGATGAGGCCTGAGTCCTGGGGAAAGTCTTCTGAGAATTTGTAGATTTAGGCCTGCTTTTATTTGGATTTGGGGATCAAATTTTAAAAAGATGTTACGCCATCAAACTCAGACCAAGAGCCATGTCTAAAAGTGGCCTTAGTTCACTAAACCAATTGAAATGTTTATTTCAAAGAAACAACTGGTAATTTGGCATGTAGATTAAAAAAAAAAAAAACTCAAACTTTAAAAAAAAAAATATTTTCCTCTGGCTGCATTTATAACTTTTTTTTTCTTTGCTAGAACCAAATGAGATATGAGATATTCCTGTGCAGTTTGTGGCCTGGTGCCTCATCTGTAATGAGTAATCAACGGATATTAACTTAATAACTAGTCTTATTGTTTCCTTATTCTTCCACTTTTTTTTTTTTTTTTTTTTTTTTTGGCCTCACCCCGTGGCATGTGGGATCTTAGTTCCTCGACCAGGGATCAAAATCACACCCCCTACATTGGAAGTGCAGAGTCTTAGCCACTGGACCGCCAGGGAAGTCCCCCATCTGGCTGCATTTAAAACAGCCCACTTGACTTAAATATTTGCCTTACTTCTTGGGTTTGTTACTTATTGAGTTAATGGTAGGTTGCACTGGAAGGCAAATAACAGGACAACCCTTTGAAAAGGGAATTAAGGGCCAGGTAAAGGTACCTTCCTGACGCTACAGCTCTCAGGCTTAATCATCTTCAGAGTTTTGCCCTTAAGCACCCAACTTCGTCAGGTCCAAGGCTTGTGACCATTAAATGTGTTCTTGCCCTTCAGATTGCTCTTACTGTTTCTGCAAACATGTGAGAGAAAGAAAAAAATGACAACACCTAAGCTTAGTGCTATGCACAGAAAAAACACACAAGGCACACTAATTAACTGTTGTCATAAACTACTATCTCTCCAGGTCTAAAGAAAAGTCAGGTCCGCAAATACATGGATCCCGAAGAAGAAGGTACACGAAGCATGATCAGGCAAAGAAGCTGACAGCCTTCCAGGAATAAGGCCCCCGAGTGGATCTTGTCCTGCTGTGGCTAGTATGAACTAGACATTCCATAAAGCTTTGTGAATTCAAAGGGTCTTTTCTAGAGTATGGCAAACGACTTATTCCACAGAATATAATCTACTAAACACCGTACCGAAAAGTCAATGCACGCCCCATTGGGGCATGCATTCTTCACCTCAGGGTAGGTGAAGAAACCTCTGTAAAACACAGCTTCAGGCTAGGTAGATGTCAGAGTGGGTCTCAGCTTTCTCCAGAGGAATTTCACTTTCTCACATGGTGTTCAGCGGAACTAAAACTTGAAAAACATCCTGCGGTATCATGTTTTTCCATAGAGTCCTTTCTTCTCACATATTTTACTCACATTAGGAAACTTCTCAAATAGACTCTCAGTTTCACTTAATTTAGTATTTACTTCAAGTTCACTGAGGAACGAGTATTTTTAAGTCACAGTATCCTAGTAGCTATAGATGTCTTCAGACTTCCTAACCCTTTGTCCAGGCACAAACTTTACAGGGAGTACAATCCAGTTGCTTTTAATGACTATTGTGCCAGTGGGCATGAAGGTCACCTGATAGAGTACACATAGCCATGCAAAAATTCAGGCCATGCTTATCCTTGCAGATATTGCAGGAAGAGCCATACAAAAAGTATTAACACCAGGAAGACCACAAATTTGAGAAAAAATATCTTTAGAAAATCCCAATCCCATATTTAAAATATAGTGTTTGCCAAAAACACGTGGAAGTGATCAAACAGATCAAGTATGTTAGCACAAGTGTGTGTGCATGCTTAGCAAATGTTTACTTTCAACGATTTTAACAGGCCAGGAGAGGAAAAAAAATCTGTCAAGTCATTTTTAAGATTTAATTTTTAAACTACCTTTGGATGGCTTTTTAAAAAACCGACTTACCTATCCCGAAAGTTCAAATCGGTTGTCATCTAAGTGTGATGTCATCAACACAATGTTGCTTCTGATGTTTTAAGACTTGAACTGGAGTTGTAGTTACACCAACGAAAGGAAGATCAAAAAGGAGGAACCTGAGAAACGGTCCTGTGAAAAGAATCCTTGGCATTAGACCACATCTATTCGTGGGCAGAGCATTTGACCGCAGTCTAGGAACTGTCTTTATGATTAATTCCCATCTCTACTGCTGAATCGATGATGCAGTGATCTGCATTGATTATTAAGGTCTGAAATAACTGGATCAGACATGGCTTACCAGTGCAAATTGGCTAATTCATCAACACATAAAGATATCAGGAGACATGTTCGTGATTGTCACATATCACCAGGAAAGGAATTACCGCGTACTTATTAAATCTGCTAGGCCCATTTTTACTGACATTTATTGTATTTTTAAAATAAACATTTTACCTTAGAACAATAGACATGATATCCTCCACAACAGTAAAAACCTGGATTTAATCCTGACTCTTTCAGGTGAAAATCAAAAAGCTGGCCTTTGGGTGGTTGAATTATCTCTCAGAAAACTCATTGGGGTGATCTGCTCTTTCAGTATGACCTGCTAGTCAGTTACAGGAAGGTTGCAACTTTTGGTCACTCTAAAACAAAGCAAACTCTAATTGAAACGGACATCCATGATCAAATTCTTGAGACCATGAGCCTAATGTAAAGCAAAATTAACTTGGAAAGACCCGCTTGTACTTCTATCCATTTCTAATAAAACTTCCAGTGCTTAATATTATTCTTTAACCAGGTAAATGAGAAATGTTAATTTAGACATTAAAATAAGATTGGGTCCCAGCATGATTATCAGAAAGCTAAGTTCTGAGCCTAAAGAAAAATTACTGAGAAAAAGAGATTGCAGCAATGAGGATTTAGGCATTTCATCCCATTCTGTGCTACTTTAAGGTACACGTGTGTCTGTAAAGGTGTATATCTCTTTTATTCTGATATGTAATTTAAAAAGAAGAAAAAAATGCTGGGGAACTATGAGAATTTAACAAATTCAAAATTAACCAAAAAAGCCCCAAAAGCTTTCTGGTTGGTTGCTGGGTAAATGCAGAGATTTGGGTTTTGCAGACACAAGTCCCCTGGGAATTAGCATGATCTGAGGTGATGAATGAATGCATGGGAATTCTTCTCCAAAGCATTCAGCACCTAGTCATGTGCTTCCACTTTGTAAGGTATCTCTCTTTCTCCAATTATACCGCATCACATAAGTCTCAAGGTTTACTGTAAGGAAATACTTACATAGATAAATGAAAAAAATTGACACAGTGATAAATTAAGAGATTCCAATGAGCACTGTTGGGGGAAGAGCTACTAATACACGTTTCACTTGTTTTTGAAAAGCAAACGTAGTATGATTCAAAATTACTTCCGACCGCAGCCAACTGCCAACTATTTAGATTGGCTCAGTTCAGCACATGCTGGCACTCCTCATGCTGCTCATGTCTTCAAAAAGGAGCTCTTCAGATTGGCAGTGAGGGAGCATTTCTTTCTTTTTTTTTTTTTTTTTTTTTTGCGGTACGCGGGCCTCTCACTGTTGTGGCCTCTCCCGTTGCGGAGCACAGGCTCCGGGCGCGCAGGCTCAGCGGCCATGGCTCACGGGCCCAGCCGCTCCGCGGCATGTGGGATCTTCCCGGACCGGGGCACGAACCCGTGTCCCCTGCATCGGCAGGCTGACTCTCAACCACTGCGCCACCAGAGAAGCCCAGGGAGCATTTCTTTTGAATGTTTAAGTAACGTGTAAAGATAGAAAAAAGATTATAAATACTAATAATTAAAAAGTAAATGAATAATACCCAAAGCAGAATATTTGAAAAGGCATGGTAGATTTTTACATTCTCAGACAGTGGCAGCCAGATGTGTTAAGCTCCTTTCAATATTCACAGCTGTTGCTAGTATTAACAGTGGGAAGTACAGAGTTGAGGGGAAATATCAGGAAAATTCTAGTTAAAAAAAATTGCCACAACTAACAGAAAAGAAAAATTGCTTGATTATTACAGAATGTTTTCTTCACGTCTCCATTTCAGGGTTTAGTTCTAGACAGAAACTTAAAGAAAGGAAACCATGAGGGAAATGGACAGGAATGGGAGTGGAGGGAGGAAATCAACACTACTTCAAAAAAAAAAAAAAGGTATATTACAATTTAGGAACACTTTGTCAATTATTATAATTTAACACTTGAGCTGTGAGTGGGGACAGCAGTATAAATACACTGTTCTAAGGATAGTAGCAAAGAAACAGTCTTTAATCACTACCCATTTATTTGTTTGTTTATTTATTTATTTATGGCTGTATTGGGTTTTCGTTGCTGCGCGCGGGCTTTCTCTAGTTGCGGCGAGCGGGGGCTACTCTTCGTTGTGGTGCACGGGCTTCTCATTGCAGTGGCTTCTCTTGTTGTGGAGCACGGGCTCTAGGCATGCTGGCTTCAGTAGTTGTGGCATGCGAGCTCAGTAGTTGTGGCTCGCAGGCTCTAGAGCACAGGCTCAGTGGTTGTGGCACGCAGGCTTAGTTGCTCCACGGCATGTGGGATCTTCCCGGACCAGGGCTCGAACCCATGTCTCTTGCATTGGCAGGTGGATTCTTAACCACTGCACCACCAGGGAAGCCCAATCACTATCTCTTAAGACCAATAAATTATGAAATCCTATAGGTGCTGCTTATTACTTTACCAATAACAATGATAAAAATAAATATCTCCTCTAAGTGTTTTTATACACTGAATCTTTTTTTATTTTTATCTCATAGTTGAAAATGCTCTGTTGATTTAGCAATGTAACTAATCCTTTAACCAAAATCTATATGTAATCTGATTTAAAATAATAAGACCAAATTAGGAACTGAAACGTTTAACCTTCAAAACTCCACTGAGCATGATGACTGTGTGACATAAGTTTGATTTATGAGCTTGCTTCCTAGCCATGTCACAGATTCTTGCTTGGGAGGCTTTGGGACAGTTTCTTCTCTAACTAGTCAGCTTCTAGAGTGTTTCTGAACAACAACCATTCCTATCAACGAAGAACCTTCACTGTTAGCTGACTTACAACTTTAATTACCTTTAAAAGTCAGCAAAACAACATATGAATGTTCACATCTTATTAAATGACTCCCCAGATGTAAGGCTTTTAATCTCTTTAGAAGGAGGCTGACTTCATTGCCATGAAGAATTTTTATTCAGGTGAAGGCATGACCTGCATAAAAATTTCCCTTTGCCCTTTTGGCTACCCAATAAATATCCTAAGGATGGGAGTAAGGATAAATTAAGCAAATCAAATCTAGAATGACTGAAAAGACTTGCTGCCGTAAATAATTAGAAAAAGAGACACATGGGGGGACCAAAAAGTGAAGCTATGAAGGTCAGACCGAAGAAACACCTTGGATTTCATAGAAAACCATCTTAAACAGGAGGCTGATTTCTCAGTATGTGTTCTGGCTAAAGTCATGAGGCAACCATTCATTTGTCTTTTTTTTTTTTTTTTAACATCTTTATTGGAGTATAATTGCTTTACAATGTTGTGTTAGTTTCTGCTGTATAATAAAGTGAATCAGCTATATGTATACATATATCCCCACATCCCCTCCCTCTTGAGCATCCTCCCACCCTCCCTATACTACCCCTCTAGTTATTCTAGAAAAATATTTCCTTCACTTACCAAGTACCAGGTACTGTCTATATAAAATAAATAAGACCCTCGAGGCACACACAAACTCATGAGTGATAAGGAGAGATAAAAAGATAATGAGACCTGGGAAGGTTGGTGCTCAGAGAGGGGCACAGGGGATTAAGTAGGCAGAGGAGGAGCATCTAACCTAGTTTATGGATGAGGGGAAAGGGGTCTGAAAGATTGCTGGAGGAATTACTGAAAGGTGAGTGAAATTAACCAGGTAGGAGAAGAACAGAGGAAAGACTGCTTATGTGTATTAGGGAAAGGTGGAGAGAGGAGAAGCAATATGTAAACATTTCCATGTTGCTGGGATGTGATGTTAGTGGCCAGTGAAAACTGTATCCTGAAAGCGTTGGAAAACCAAGGATTAGCATTTTAACAAGGAAATAAGACCTTCAGGCTTTTAGAAAATACTCTGGCTGCTGTGGGGAGGATGAGTTGGAAACAGAGACCAGAATCCTGATACAGAATGGAATGAAAAACATGCATTCCAGAGCCAGCGGAGTACTGAACTGAGTAGCTGGGGGCTGAGATGTTAAAGGGGTAGACCAGATGGTCAGGGAGCTAATGGCAGGTTTGAAGGGGGCCTCAGAAAGCCTTGAGGATGATAATGTGGAAGGATGATCTTTCTTGCCAAACTCAAGTAGAATGAGTATTCCACTTCATTCACTCACAGGTGCCCTGTGGTTTGAATCACATTCAGTTTTTTTTCTAGTATCTCCCCCCACATCTTAGAACTGGAGCACTTTCCTTTGAACCCAGGAAGCCACGGTCTGTCCTGAACACACTTTCATCTTGGCAGGAAAGGGTCTCCATTTCTCGCCAGAATGAATCCAAATCTCATCCTCAGAGATAATTTCCTCACATCTCCCTTCTCCTCCCCACTGGGGTTCCTTATAAAAGACTTTTTGACCTGGACAATTCTCCTCTCCAAACTCCCCAGTGTCATTGTAATTTCTCCTTAAGCATCTCCATTCCTATGAGAGTCGTAGCTGGAGCTACCTAGGTTGGCCTGGCTTCAGGGTTGAAGTTCTCCCTGCACTGCTCTTTTGAGAAAGGTCCAGAACCAGACGGTGGAACTACACTTGAGAGCAGCCCCTGAAATCACAAGACTTACTGATATCACTACACTCCTCAACTTGACCCTTGGCCTGGAATTTCTTCGATTGCCCAGAGGAATCAAAACAAATTTGTAACATCTGAGATTGAGATACAAGTTACAGAGTGCCAGGTATTGTGCTCAATGCTTTAAATATACTATTTTTTTTTTTTTACCTTTCTAGTATTTCCATGAGTTACGTACTGTCTGAGGTTTAGAAATGTTAAGTAACTTGCCCAGAGTCATGGAGGAGGACTTATAGTGCTTCTCCTTCATCTCCTGTAATTATCCTCTTTATTGAGAAAATATCTAATCCTACATATTCATTTCTCCTACTATCCCATTCAGATTTTAGTTGTGTTTACCTAGCAATTAGTTAAATCAGATACAATTCAAAAGTTTACTCCCTTTTTCATTCATCTATTTATTCACCCAGGTTTCAGTGGACACTTTCTATTTTGTGCTAGCTGTGAGAATTCAAAGATGAATATCAACCCCTGCTATAAAGGAGCTCTCGGTTTTCCCACTGTGAATGAAGATGCCCCCACGAGCATAATGAACAATGACTTCCAAACCTCAGCATTACATGTGGAGACTTCTGTACATGGGTTTGATTGGAATTTGGATAATAGCACCTCTGAGTCCCCTTTCTCCACCTTTTCAAGCATCTACCTTCTAATACTTTAATCTCTTCTTTTACCTCTGGCTTAGCCAAAATATCCAGTAATCTGGCTGTACTGATGGCTTAATATTCAGTTAGGGCATGATACCCAAGAGGTTTGACTAAATACTTGACTTAACTGATCATACCTAACCCTTAGGAAAATATCCAAGAGTCCAGAGGAAATTCCAGAAGAGCCTAATTTCATTGGTTGTATGCAACCAGTACATGAAATTTCTATAAAGAAATTATTATTTCCCTCCTAGGATTTTGAAGCCTCCTCTGTACACATTTATTTTTGAGTAGAAGCCCACCATCACGGTCCCAGCTATGTTCTTTACAGAGCTATGATATATTGAAGGTTTTCAACAAATGCTATTGTTGTTAAATATTAATGATATGAGCAATAATGACAAACAGTTATGACTATCCATGCTGCCTGAGGAGAAGAAACTACGCTGAATAGCCAAGAAAGTAATTATAAGCGTGTAGTTTACTTTAAATGAATTTATTCATGTTGTCATGTATTTGCTTTGCTTGTGTTTGCACAGTGCAGCAGGCTGTAGTCCCAAAGTCCAATACTAATAATAAAAAAAAAATACAATTCAGCCTTTGACTGATCTACAGAGAAGGTGAGGGAAATGTCTGGGAGAATCAGAGATGGGCAATTAGCACAGAGAAAATAAAGATTGTTCCTAGGCTGGGAAATGTACCTGCTAGACAACAACATTTACACAGCTTCACTCCACTTCCATCTGTACAGACACTGCCACGAGGCTCAGAGAACGGCCAGATCCCCAAGTGTTTCAGATTTAGCTATTAGACCTACCACATTGTTGTAAGCACCCCAAATCCTCTTTTCAAATACCTCCACAGAGTACTGACTCTCCTCTTTCAAAGGAGGCATTACGTAGTAGGAAATTAAGAGTGAAGGAAAATGGGAAAATAAATAATTTCCAAAATACGCTTATATATTTTTCTGAAATTAATAAGAATTGGCAGACACTGCTAGTTGCATGTCCATTATCCTCTTATTCCTTCTTTATTCACATAACACTGGTGGGTAGTGGGAGAGAGGAGGGCAGAAGTGCACTCAGTTAAAATACTCTACCAGATTTCCTTCCCTCTAGGGATGGCTACACTGACATAGTTATGGCCAGCGACATGTAAGAAAACTTCTGTTAGGGATTTCTGGGAGAGTTTTTGCTTTACCAATATAAGCACTGAACCTTTCTTCTCCTTGTTTTTTCTTTCTGCCCAGAATGCAGAGATAAGGCTGAAGATGTAGCAGCCTTCTTGTGGCCATGAGGCAACAAACTTGAGAATGAAAGCTGCATGCTAAAGCTAGGGGAGCAGAAAGACAGGGCACTGGGTATTTGATGACATCAGGCTTCTTGCTAAGGGAGAAAAATAAATTCCTGTTTGGTTCAACTGATGTTATTGAGTTTCTATAACATATAGCTGAATCTCAGATGATGCAGAGGATAAAAACAAAAAGAAAACAGAAACAAAACAAAACATCTGTGTGTCCACAGTGAAACTGCCTCCAACAACTCTGTCACGTGTGGTTCAAATAACCTTCAGGAATATTTAACTGAGCTCACTGAAGATTTTTTTTTTTTGTGGGGGGGTGTGCAGTGCATGGTCATTATTGTCCTGATCTCTGTCTTCTAATCAGGGTAGAGAAGCCATATGCGGCCACATAAATAGCACCATGTGCTTTAGTTGAGAAACTGAGCCTACTTGGAGATCTTGACCTGCTCACACCCAGGAATGGCAGGTCAAATTCTGGGCAGGTGGGTAGAGAGGGCTGAAGAAGTCAACATCCTTCTTCACACGTGAGGAGCCTGGGGCGCCTTCACTGTCCCTCAGGGAGTAATTAGCCCCTCCCTGGTAGCTGAGCAGGAGTGGAGTGAGGGCAGCTGCTCTTCTGAGTCCTCTGGCAGGGGACGGGGTAGGGGTGTTGGTTGTTGCTGCAGGTGCCCTTCTGGAAGCACTCAGCTGAAGAACATCCTACAAAAATAATTCCTGACTCCTGTCACCCAAAGCATCCCAGGGCTAGGAAACCTGAAAAGAGGTGGACATAAAGGCTCCAATGATGGCATCTGAAATGGATGAGGCCCCTGTAGCTATGTGCCGCCAACAACAGCACGTGGAAAACCTCTCTCTGTAATCCAAAGGCGGTCGCCTTTGATAGGTCAGCTACAATGGACCAAGGGAGAATGTGGTTCATTTGGTGTAGACTGTCACTGCAATTTAAACACAACTTCATGCACATGGTTTCCTCATAGCAGCAAGGTGCAGCACAAGTATTCTAAGGAAAGGCCATGCAAGCTATTGGATGCTGAAATAATGTTAGGAACACTCAGGCACACAGACTGTCAGAGGGCTCGAATGATGCTGCAGACTGTAGCGCTGTTGAATCCCAGGACGTCACACTCAAATGCCCGCAGGGTAGATGCCCACCATGAAGCTGCTAGTCGTTTTCTTAAAATATATAGTCCTTTCAATCTGTCTTTTCTGTCCAACTTTTATGAGGCTCTTAAGTACACACAAAAATATTTTCCCACTACATGAATAACAGCGCAAGTAAGATGACAAATGGTAACTACTATGTGACCTCCGTAATGGGGGGGTGCATAAAGGACTAGCGGAGACTGTAGCCAACTGGATGGTTCTCATCCCAACTAAAGGTCACTGGCCCTATACAGCTCTGGTTGATTGCTACCATGCTGGCCCAGTATGGTGAGATATTCAAGCTCTTTCAAGGAAAGCCAGCAATTTTTAAAGAAATCTTCACATTTTTAAAACATATTTTTGGTTAGACAAAGCATGTCTGTGGGTTGGATCCAACACGTGGACTGCCAACTGGAGATTTCATATTTTAAAAATCTAAATATGTTAATAATTACAATGAATGCCTATGACAGAAAAAGTTCATCTTTCCATCTCAATCTTTGTTTCCTCCTTTCCTGGTTCCTTGCCCATCTCTAAGTTCTTATCATTTCTTTTGTCCTTTTTCTCCTCCTCAACTAGGCTTTATTTATCAGTAGGATTGAAGTATTGCCTGCCCTCGTATTACATATATCTTAAAAGACCCATACAATTAAAAAACAAACAAACAAACAAACAGTTCTGCAAGAACCAAAGAAGGACTCTATAGGCAGAATTTTAGAGGAGAGATTTGGATGGTGTGGCTTAGCACAGCACATCTCATATCACACAATAGATCTTTAGCAAATCCTGCTGGTGTTTTATCATGTGAGAGTCACACATTCCTGTTTTCATATCCAAACACAGCCACACATATTTATACACACCTGTAATAACTGTGATTGCCCAAAAAAGCAACATAAAGGATAAACTGACACCCCCTAAAAGTGGCAGATAAGACTCGGTGAATATCAACTAGCTGACATATTTTATGTTTGTTTCCTGGGTTGGGTTTCAGTTCGGTTTGAATCCGCAGGAAATGTTATGATGGAAAATTCCACAACTGGCCCACAACTTACATTCCAACTTGGATCCAATAAACAATTTCAGCAAATCAAATCGGAAATCTAATACGAAATTTTTTGGCTATATCTTCACACAAAAATAATTATAACAAAATTTTATGGTAGTGTGTTTCTTTAGAGTTTGCAAAGCACTTTCATATCCATAATCTCATTTGATCCACCAGGCTAGCAGAAGTACATAAAATAGTTTGTGAATATGAACAAGTCCCTTAACACAAAACACGGACAGAGGCATGATTTTTAAAATTACCTTGTAAAAATTTGTCAGAAGCAATGCACATTAATTCTAGAAATTAGCCCAGTACCCATGGGAATTAAGTATATGATAAAGGAGGCATACTAAATAAGCAGAGTATGGTAGTTTTAAAAATATGTCTAGGGCTTCCCTGGTGGCACAGTGGTTGCGCGTCCGCCTGCCGATGCAGGGGAACCGGGTTCG
>NC_041218.1:35754550-35776634 GCF_002837175.3 Physeter macrocephalus
AAATAAATAAATAAATAAATAAATAAAAATATGTCTACAAATTCTTTGATGCTCTTCCTTTCAAGAGATGGAGTTAACTCTCCTGCCCTTGAGTTAGGATTGGACTTAGTCACTTCTAATAAATAGAATATTGCAGAAGTGATCATATGTCACTTCTAAGACTATGCTATTAAAAACAAACGAACAACCTCCATTTGTCTTGGGTGCTCTCTTTCTGTCTTGGATCACTCACTCTGGGGAAGCCAGATGCCATATCATGAGGACACTCATGTACCTTATGGAGAGGATCACATGACGAGGAACAGGGACCTCCAGACAATAGCCAATGAGAAACTAAAGCCTGCCAACAACCTAGGGAATGATCTTGGAAGCAAATCTTTGAGCCTCCAAATGACTGCACTCCTAGCCAATAGCTGAACTATAACTTTAACATCAACCCTAAGTCAGAGCCACCCAGAAAAGTCACTCTCATATTCCTGACCATCAGAAACTATATATCACAATAAATGTTGATGTTTCAATCTGATAAGATTTGGGCATATTGTTACGTAACAATAGATAATATGGAGTAATAACTGATAAGAACTCATCTGGAAAAGATAAACTTGTACACATACTTTATACTGTTGAGCAGGATAAATTCTAAATGGATCAAAGATTTAAATGTAAAATATGAAATGTTCTAAATTATTACAAAAACAACATGAGCTGATTCCTTTAAACAAGTTTTCTCCACCTCAGCACTAGTAACATTTCAGGCTGGATAATTCCTTATTGTAGGATTCTTTCCTGTGCGTTGTAGGATATATAACAGCATCCCTAACCTCTACTCTCTAGATACCTGGAAGCCTTATCTTCCCATTTGTGACAATCAAAAATGTCTTTAGATACTAGAGTCAGAGGAGGGTAGGGGCTTTCTGATCATGATAACACACACACACACAATCCTATGCAAAGTCAGTGGACAAGTGACAAGCTGCGGGAAAAATAATACTTGCAACTCATATCACAGGCAAATGACTAACAATCCAAAAGAAAAATAGGCAAGAGATCAGAACAGAGAATTCTTAGAAAAATACAAATGGCCCTTAAACATATGAAGTGATTCTCAACCTCATTCAAAATAAGAGAAATTCAATCAAAACGAAACTATTTTTTTTTAAACGTGTAAATTGGCAAAAAAAACACACCCAAGTTTGACCACACACTGTCTGATCATTGCTGGGAAGATGAGAGCCAGACTCTCCTACAGTGCTGGTGGGAGTACTAAATGGTTCAACTCCTAGGGAGTACAATTTAGTACTATCTTCCAAAATTACAAATATATTTATCCTTTGATCCAGTCGTTCTGTTTCTAGTTTAGCTTACAGATATGCCTATTCTCACCTTCTATCCTGATAACAGAACTGTGTCTGGCACAGAGCTGCCCGGCTTGACGCTGCATTTCCCATCCTCCTTTGCAGCTAGTGGTAGCTATGTCACTAAGTCTTGGCCAGTGGAACATGATGGGATGAGATGTTTGCCACTTTTTGGTCTGGGTCCTCACATGCTGGGCATGTGCTTCTCCATGATCTCTCTTTTCCTTCCTGTGACCTGAAAGATGGATGTGTCCATGATCCAATTTCAATCATGCAGACTAAGACCCTGAGAAAAATAGGAGGAATGAGATGGAAGGAACTTGGCCCATCGTAATATACTGTTTGTGTCCCCTCAAAATCCATATGTTGAAATCCTAACCTCCAATGTGACGGTAGGTATAAGGTAGGACCTTTGAGAGGTGGTTAGGTCTTAAGGGTGGAAACTTCCTTAATGGGATTAGTACCCGTATAAAGGATGCCCCAGAGAGCACTCTTGCCCTCTCTGCCATGTGAGAAAACACGAGGCAACAGCTGTCTATGAACCAGGAAGCAGGCTCTCAAAAGACACTGAATCTGCCTGTGCCTAATCTTGAACTCAGCCTTCAGACTGTGAGAAGTAAGTCTCTGTTTTTCAAGCCACCCTGTCTATGGTAGCTTATTATAGGCCCCCAAACAGACTTAGATACCCATGAATGATCACCAGAAACAAGTCCACCATCACTGGACTCACCATACCCCACACCTCGGGACTATTACCTGAAGGAAATAACCTTAAGCCATTATACATCTGGATCTTTTTCTTAGGGTACCTTAGCCTTTATCCTACTATACACCTGTGCACATATGAAATGACATATGGACAAGATTATTCATTTTGGCATTGTTTGACATTGTAAAAGATTGGAAAGAGCCCAAATTTCCATCAATAGAGCGGTGGTTAAATAAGCTACACCATATCCACAAGATGAAGTACCATGTAGGTATTTAAGAAATGAAGAAGCCCTTTCTATATTCACATGAGTATATCCCTAGGCCATATTCTTAAAATGAAAAACACACAGTGCAAAGCATTGCTCTCCAGTAAGACAGTACATCCCTGATGTTGGCTTGGCCATGTGACAGGCTGCAGCCAGTGGAGCAATGTGATGTATGTCATGTCTGAGTTTCCTGAGGCATCATGAATTTCTGCCAGTTCTCTTGCTCCTGCCCGGTACCATAGGAAGAGCATGTCTCAGATAGCAGCTGCTCCTTTGGCCTGGATCCCAGAAAAAGGAGACCTAGGAAGCCTACCTACAGCCAGGAGCAGAGCAGCCCATAGAAAAGTGACTGAGAAAGAAAAGTGTGCTTTGAAAGCCTCTGAGGTTTAGAGCTTGTTTGTATTCACACAAAATAATCTAGTAAAAATATAAGTTATCCTTTGTGTAAGAAAGAGGATTAAGAAGAGTATCTATCACATTTTGCACAGCAAAGGAAACCATAACAAAAGAATAGACAAGACACAGAATGGGAGAAAATATTTGCAAACAATGTGAGTAACAAGAGATTAGTCTCCAAAATTTACAGACAGCTCATGTGGCTCCATGTCGAAAAAACAAACAACCCAATCAAAAAATGGGCAGAAGCTCTAAACAGACACTACTCCAAAGAAGACATACAGGTGGCCAAGAGGCACATGAAAAGATGCTCAACATCACTAAGGATTAGAGAAATGCAAATCAAAACTACAATAGCACCTCACGCCAGTCAGAATGGCCATTATCAAAAAAATGTGCAAACAATAAGTGCTAGAGAGGGTGTGGAGGAAAGGGAACCCTCCTACACTGTTGGTGGGAATGTAACTTGGCACCGCCAACATGGAGAACAGTACAGAGGTTCCTTAAAAAACTAAAAATAAAACTGTCATATGATCCAGCAATCCCACTCCTGGGCATATATCTGGAGGAAACCATAATTCTACAGGATACATGCACTCCAATGTTTATTGCTGCACTATTTACATTAGCCAAGACATGGAAGCAACCTAAATGTCCATCAACAGAGGAATGGATAAAGAAGATGTGGTACATATATACAATGGAATATTACTCAGCCATTAAAAAGAATGAAATAATGCCATTTGCAGCAACATGGATGGACCTGGAGATTATCATACTAAGTGAGGTAAGTCAGACAGAGAAAGACAAATATCATATGATATTGCTTATATGTGGAATCTTTTAAAAAAGATACAAATGAACTTATTTACAAAACAGAAACAGACTCACAGACCTAGAGAATGAATTTACCGTTTCCGGCGGGGGCGGGGCGGGGGAGGGGGGAAGGGATAGATTGGGAGGTTGGGATTGACATGTACACACTGCTATATTTAAAATAGATAACCAACAAGGACCTACTGTGTAGCACAGGGCACTCTGCTCAATACTCTGTAATAACCTGAATGGGAAAAGAATTTGAAAACGAATAGATACACGTAGATGTATAACTAAATCAGTTTGCTGTACACCTGAAACTAATACATCATTAAACAACTATACTTCAATTTAAAAAAAAGAATATATATCACATTTGCATTTATTTTTGTAAAAAAACACTAGAAGGATAAAAAAGAAACTGACAATTTTCATATCATTGTAATGACACCAGTCACAGCTGTTATGAACATTTTGTTGTATTTACTTCTAGTGTTTTATTCCGTGCATATTTTAAAATAAAATGGAATAATACGATGCATAGTCTTTTGCAAACTTTCTTTCCCACTTAGCATTATATGAAGGCAACTTCTCAAATGCTTAGTTACCATTTTAATATGTAATTCCCAGTTTACTTTTGTTTTGTTCTGATGTATTGTAGAAAGTTCTAGCAGAGGTCTGTGCAGAGTCACTGGTGCACGCAAGTGATAGGGCCAGTCTTCCGACATCTACAGGTAGGTAATCCCATTTGACTGAGCCTAGCTCTGCTAGGATGGAGTGTGAGCCCTTGCTCACACAGTAGACCAGCCCCAGAGGCCCACGTGTGGCTCCAGCAGTCGGGGCATGAGGGATTCCGGTCACGTTTTATACTTGGGTCGTGTCCTTCTTCAAAGTTTTTAAAGCCCCAGACATGTGTATTCTTCCTGAAGAAGTTTTGTTTCTATAAGATCAGAAATTTTCATCTCAAGCCAAATTGGAAGTCACACACACACACACACACACACACACACACACACACACAATAATCTGACCAGAAAACTCAGAAAATGTCTGCTTTCTCAGAGAAGAATATCTTAAGAGGGTATTCTAAGAATAGGAGGAATTTGCTATTCATATTGAAGTTTTTTGTTTTTGTTTTTGTTTTTGCAGTACGCGGGCCTCTCACCGTTGTGGCCTCTCCCATTGCGGAGCACAGGCTCCGGACGCGCAGGTTCAGCGGTCGTGGCTCACGGGCCCAGCCTCTCCGCGGCATGTGGGATCCTCCTGGACTGGGGCACGAACCCGTATCCCCTGCATCGGCAGGCAGACTCTCAACCACTGCGCCACCAGGGAAGCCCCCATATTGAAGTTTTTGTATCATCCAGCAAGGCCCGACATCACACACTAAAGGGCAGGGCTTCTGGCACCCATGCCGGCACAGTGACACCACACTGCCAGGCCTCTGTCCCAACAACATTGTACTGAACTGTATTTGTTCATTTGTTTCATTGCTATAGCACAAGTCGCTTTTAACTTAACACAGTTCACCTTTGCAACTACAGTAGAAAGAAGGACATTCCGATAGTATGCATGTGTATGTTTGAAATAAAATAAACCAAAATCCACATGTAACATTCAATTGCCGGCATGCAGCACCCGTGTACCAATGGAGGGAATTACTGTCAGGGTGCGTTTCTTATTCCTCTAAAGATCTAGGGAATCGACTCAACTGGCCTGGAGGAGAGGGGTCCCTGCAGGCTTTCCAGTGCTTTAGAAGCCCCAAGGCAGAATTTTCAATGCCAGAAGGTGATTTCGAGGGCTATATTAGCCCATAAGCATGCCCATGAGGACTAATGGGAACAATGTAAGATGAAAAAAAATATATTAAAAAAGACAAGGTGAAGATGAAACAGATTCAGACTTCTCTGGCAGGTCTAAATAATTTAAAAGCACAAAGCACAGGCTTCTAGGACGGGTTAAGCACATCCAGCTGTGAATCAGAAGACCTATGTTTTACGAGTTTAACATTTTGGAAAGTAACAAAGAAGGAGGGGTTGAAATCTATTCAAGAATCCAACAAGCGTATGTTGGATTGTTGCTCTTTACCGACACAGGAGGCTATGATTAGAAGGATGGCTGATAAAGCTAGAAATAGCTACTCAACTAAGCAATGAAGGGAAAGAGTAAAACAGGTCTTTTCCAAAGAGCTCTATGCTGCATTATAAGAGATGGTGCAGTGAATTTAGCCTAACGCGCATGCCTTAAATGTGGTGCTAGAGCAATACATGGTGTGTCACTGTGGGCACACACCAGTTTACCTATGAACGTGACACTAGTGAGAATTGTCTAACTGGAACTTGTGGGACTAACATTTCCAGACTTAGCTTTTGTCTTCATATCTTAAGAGTATTCTAGGAGATATGAAACCTAAGTGGGAATAAAGTTATGGGGTAGGAGTAAGAGAAATAGGAGGAGCCAGGTTGCCACCATTGTTGCCATCACTTAAGCGAGGCCAGATGCCCTGGGTTGAGGAAAGGGAGTTAGGAAGCAGTAAAAGAGGAGAAGTATGAACAGCCTGAACCCAAGCTGAGAGTCCTGCCTATATGAGGATGATGGTGAGGAGAAAGAGGGCGAAGTGGTGGAGGACGAAGGGAAGATGCTAAGGACAAGCACCAGGAAGATACACAAGTAAGGCTTTCCCAGTCCCCAACCAGTAAGTCCAGGACCACTTGTACAGGACTGCAGGCAGTCAAGGTTCCCTTTTGGCACCTTCAGGACTGTACCATGGAAAGGGGGGAAGCTGTGAAATGTGCTCCCAATTTGGACCAAATTCATGATGTCAATCTTTGAATACTCCATGTCTAACATCATCATGCCTGAATGATTCTCTGAACGCCTTGGCCAGCGCTGTCAGTTTTATATCAACATATTTTATAACTGGCAGCCTTAAGTATAGTACTTGGGCAAGTTGGCACTCGTAGTATGGAATTTTTCTGACAAGCGATTCTGTCCTTGACAACCTTCTAAAGCTTATTTAGGGAGACAGTGTTGCCCTGTTGTCCCTGCAAAACTTCTGTAAGTCCAGGACAGCCTCTGGCTAAGAGTAGAATTGACCTCATGATAAAGCCACAGAGGAAAACTTCTCATTTCCCTCCAAGACATGTCTCCTAAAGCTGTTTGGAGTTATTGGCTGGTGTGAGGGTTGTAATAGTAAACACTCTATTTGATGAAAAGGGTACAATTTGTTTGCCATATGTTTTAATCATCTCAGTGGATACTTTTTTGCCAGGTAATCTAATGATTTCTCCTTATTTTGTGTGTTCACATCACATTATCGTTTTTTTTTTGTTTGTTTTTGGTTTTGCTTTTTTTTTTACTGATGGAGCCATATACGATATATGCATTGCCAATTATACTTTGGGGATAGAAATCTAATGATTGGACAGTTGTACAGAAGCACCACCTTCCGAATTATTGTCAAACCAAGCTGAATTTATTCATGCTTCAACATGGGGCAGGAGCTCTAAGTGCTAACAATGCATAGTGTGTGAGATCTGGGCCAAACACCAAAGGAGCTCACGGGTTCCTTGCCTCCTAGTGCTGAAACCAACCAAGTTGTGTTACAAAATTACTCTTGTTGTAGAGACAGCTGGTATTGACGTTACAGACAGTTTCAATGTGCTCATTTTAAAATAAGGTTTGTACACTGAAGTGTTACAGGTACCACCTATTGACCAAGTACATGCATTTTTCTCAGGCTTTATTCAATCAACTGCAAATTATTGCTGTAAATATTTCTGATGGGAGGGGCGTTCCTCTAGTCATTTCACCTTGGACTGGCCCAGGGGTCACTTGTTCTCTGGTAGTTCCTCTGTATCACTTGTGAGCATCTGCTGCATCATTTCCTCCGATGACATTTCCTCTTTGCAATTTCCATTCCTTTCACATGAGCAGCTGTCAAGCTTTTGCCCACTTAGCACCTGCGATCCATGAATCTCAACCACTTTTTATAAACTTTTATTTTCATAGAATTTCATATGTGCGTGTGTATATATATATACATATATACATACACACACATATATGAAATATATGTATATATATATAATTTTTATTATGGTAAAATATACATAAAGTTTACCATCTTACCAATTTTTAAGTGTACAGTCCAGCGGCATTAAGTACATTTAGTGTTGTGTGACTACCACCACTCTCCCCATTTTCCATTTCCAGAACTTTTTCATCATCCCAAACAGAAACTCCATACCCATTAGCCAGTAACTCCTCTTCCGCACCTCCCTTCCTGCAGCCCCCGGAAGTATTCTACTTTCTGTTCAAACCACATTTTATGTATTTACTCGATAGAAAGAAAGCGGGGGCTTCCCTGGTGGCGCAGTGGTTGCGAGTCCGCCTGCCGATGCGGGGGACGCGGGTTCGTGTCCCGGTCCGGGAAGATCCCACGTGCCGCAGAGCGGCTGGGCCCGTGAGCCATGGCCGCTGAGCCTGTGCGTCCGGAGCCTGTGCTCCGCGGGGGGAGGGGCCACAGCAGTGAGAGGCCCGCATACCGCAAAAAAGAAAAAGAAAGAAAGGGGATTTGCCCCTCACTCACAGGTGAATTGGCAGCCAGGACCAGACACCGGCCTGGGAAAGAACATGACACAGGGTCACTTGACCCAGACCCTGTCTTCCTCCTCATGACCCTCTTTCCAGCCCCTCTGCTTAGAAAGCTGGGACCCTGGTACTGCCCTGGACCAGGACTAGAATGTTCTACTCAAACCCACGTTCCCTCTCCCCTGGGCCACTCTCCAAGGCCACTCAAATTCCCATTTCCACTGACAGAAGAGAAGGACGAAATAACCCATTCCACAGCGGGAAGAGCTTACTGAGTGAAACCCATGAACCGTCCCGGGTGTTCATGTTTAGAGGAGAACATTTATGAGCACAAAGCAAAGTGCTGCACCCTCAGGACACACACTAGGGCCTGAGAAAGTGTTTGGAGCTGTTCAAATCACGCACAAACAAATCACTTCCGTGTCGATAGCTTTGGAGGGCTATTTCCACTAGCACTACTATAGATGGGGGAGACTGAGGGGTAGGCATAGGGAAAAATCAGAATTCCTGTCATGGGTGGGGTGAGGCAGGGGATCACGGGTGTAATCGGAAACTTTTTGTGTTGACAGCCGTGATATCTACTTACATCTCCTTCCCGCCAAGCAGTCCTGCTTCCTTCCTCCAGTGACACTACACCCTAAAGAGAAAAATGCAGATTACAAAAATCTCATTAGGTAAAATGACAGTATTTTTCTTGCAATACTGTAGGATATCATATACATATATTTTATATGTAGAGTAGATGGTTTCCCATAAAGAAAAGCAAAGGACAGGATTTGGGTGCTTCAGAGGTACAGCAAATACCAGTTAGAAGACCTGAGCTACTGCAAAGCTTTGACTGTCAAAGACAATAAACCTTTAAAGCCAGGCTTCATGGGAAGGAAAGGGAAAGAGAATTTTCTGCATTCTTTTGGCATAATAAAGACCAGGCCGAAAAATTAAATCACAGTATTTTCCATAAATTTAGGGAAGATAATTCTTTTGCCCAGAAAAGCGTCTGGCCATGCTACCCTAAGGGGAGGAAGAAGGAAGGAGAGCCCAAAGCTGGCCCTACCCTGTCCTGAGTTGAACTGTCCCCTGAGAAAGAGGAGAGAGGGAGAGCACACAGAGGTCAGGGCCAGCGTGCTGCTTCCCTGCAACCCCCGCCCAGGGGCGAGTGGAGGGAGCTTTAGAACAGTGTCAGCAAGAGAAACATCATGTGAGTCACAAATGCCAGCTACCTCTGTACTTCCAAATTTTCTAGTCGCCACATGAAAAAGTGAAAAGAAACAAGTGAAATTAATGTAAATAATACATTTCATTTAACCCAACCTAACCAAAATATTACTTCAACATATAATCAACATAAAATTACTAACAAGATAGTTGACATGTTTTTTATATTGTCATCGAAATCGGAGGTGTATCCTTCATATGCAGGACATCTCAATTCATACCGGCTGTGTTTCAACTATTCAGTGGGTGCAGGCGGCCCGTGACTGTCATGTTGGACGGCACAGCTTTAGAACATCGTAAGATACACATGCAAAGTACCAATCCTCAGTTCGTTTCCATGACCTAAATGACACAGCATCGGGAGTGGGAAGCTGGCCAAGGGAGAAGAAAACGAGTTCTAGGCAATGCTACAGCCTCTCCTGCCATCTCCACCAAGGCTTGCCAGTAGCTTCTAGAGGATCCTGAAGTTGCCCTGCCCAGTGACCAGATACAGACCTAACTGGTATTAGAAGTGGACTCAGAGTCTGGGCCTGGAACAAGAGGGTATTAAGGGTTGTGGTTCCAAGATCAGGACAAATGTTTAAGGTCACAGGTGGACAAGAGCAGTCCCACTTCAGCAGGAAAGACCACATAGGATCCAGAAGCTAAGCCCCACCATGGCTCTGCATTCAGTCATTTATCCAGCAAATATGGATTCAGGGTCTGCTCTGTAAAAGCCACCGATGCTGGTGTTGGGCAGACAGTTGAAAAAAAGAATCTAAAAATCTGTTCCCTTATGGAAATTACATTCTAGTTGGGGAAGAAAAAACTGAAAAGAAAAAATAAGCAAAATATATAGGGTGTTAGATAATGATAAGAACTATGGGGAGTGGGGAAATAAATACGTAATTTTAAATTAAGATGTCAGGAAGTAGCTGGACAAGGGAATGAGAAATCTTAAAGACTGAATGTTTTTCTTATTTTTTTTCTTTTCTTGCCACCCATGGTGGAGGTGAGGTAGACAGCTGAAGTCTCAAAACAGGGATCAAAACAGTTAGGAGAAATAAATTGCCTTATATTTGGTACATCTGTATACAGTGTGATTAAATTGGCTTCGTAAATTCATATGTATTTATGTGGAAAAGACTGATAGCATGTATTACAAACTATTAACTGTGCTTCTCTTTGGGGATTATGGTGAACTTATTTTCATTATACTTTTCTCCATTTTCCCGATTTTCTACAATCAGCGTAGCCTACTTTTATCAGGAGAGGTAAAAAAGCCCTCAAAAACATTGTTTATGAAGAAAAGGAACAAAAATAAAGCCAGCTTCTTTTGCCGTCTAATAATACTGGTATAATTGACATATTTAACCATAGCGTGAACCTCTGAGTTCCATGTAGCTTTCTGTGTTCTCTCAGTAACAGACACTGTAGCTCTCCTTTCTTTAGACTTTTAGCCAGTTTTGTTTTGTGTAGTCCACATGTCTACATGTGTTGAACTTGAATCTTCCCATTGTGTTTTTCTGATATTCAGCATCTAGCATCTTATTACGCTGACAGCATCTTTTGAGAAATGCTGGCAGGTGTGGGCTGTGATGTTCACTCACCGCCCCATGCACCATAGATCATCAGTTGTGACACCTATCCCAGTCTGCTCCACCACCAGACTTGGTGTGCTTTCTTCTGGAAACTCCTTGTGTGGATAAAATCCCCAAAGACATTCTGAGAAACTGCCATCTGGAATGTTGAATGTTGTCAGCATGCTGCTTTATACTGATTTATCTGCAAGTTCCATCACTGGCACCAAACAGATCCCACTGAGAGCCAGCCCAGGGAGTTCTTTTAACTCTTTGAGAAAGAAGAGGAATGCAAACTGAAATAACCAGAAAAGCCATTCCTTTAAAGTGATACCACTTGATGTTAAGAGAACATCTTGATCTCCATTAAACCTCTGAGAACAATACAAATATTCTGATGAAGGTATAAGCTTGGACTGACATCCTATTAACCTGTTGATCTTTACATTAACTTGTACACAGGATTTTCAAAGGCTCATTTCGTTATCCATGTTGAAAATATGGAAGATGTATATAGCTACAGAGTGTAGCTAATATTTTAATAAGAACTTTATTATATTTATAATCTACACGTTCAAAAACAACAATGAATATTTTGCAAAAATGTTTGTCTTTTTTAAAAGTTTCTTTTAATGAGAACCCTAATGTACAACCAAGAATGACATACTATGAAAAACTGAGAAATATAATGTGAGTGGCTCAGGGGGGTTTAAAACCCTGAAGTGTTTCACTATCTTTTTGCCTTTCAGGGCTTTATACCAAGGGAGCTCAGAAACAGGAAACATTTGTCAAATGGGAAACAAATTACCACTTTAATAAATAAGGACAGAATGCAAGGCTCTGAAAATTTATCCTAAGATTCAGTTAGGAGACCTAATTGAAGCTTCCTAGTTTGTTTTTCTATTCCTAAGCTACATTTGCCAGAAAGCTTTCAGTAGATTGTGAGTCCACTTACCACCTGATAGAACAGGTAGGCAGGAAAAAATTAAGTGTTAAGTGTATAGAAACTTTGAATAACACAATTAACAAACTTAGCAGTACACTGACTTAATGGGTGTATATAGGACACTGCATTCAACAATGACAGAACAACCTTTGCAAGTGTAAATATAGCATGTGACAAGATTTACAATATACTTTATAATTAACTTTTCAAAATTTTTCAGATTGATTTAAATCACTCAGAGTATCTTCTCTGAACACAGTGGACTTACAACAGAAACTTACAACAAAAATATAACTAGAAAAATCTCCAATTATGGAAAATTAAGATTTTCACAAAATTAAATATCCATTCATAATAAAAAAAAAACAAAACTAAAATTTAAAAACTTAAAAATCTGAAAATAGGAAGAAATTTTCTTCAACTGATTAAATGGTATGTTCAAAAACACCTATTGCAAGCATCCTAAGTTATTATTTAAAGCTTTCCTTCTGAGGTTGGGAATGAGATAAGGATATCTATTGTCAATACTGTCCCGGCATTCCTAGCCAATTCATAAATAAAAAAACTTTTCCCAAGAACTGAAAACATTAATATACAAAAACAAATTCTATTTCTATATGCCAGCATAACAAACACATTATAATTTTAAAACAATACCATTTATTTCTGGGCTTTCTATTCTGTTCCACTGATCTATATTTCTATTTTTGTGCCAGTACCATACTGTTTTGATTACTGTAGCTTTGTAGTATAGTCTGAAGCCTGGGCGCCCGATTCCTCCAGCTCTATTTTTCTTCCACAAGTTTGCTTAAGAATGACACTAGAACATTCTCTAACACCATACACAAAAATAAACTCAAAATGGATTAAAGACCTAAATGTAAGATCATATACTGTAAAACTCTTACAGGGGCAGAAGGGGAGAGGTATCATGTCGAAAGAAGGCCTCTGGAGTGTGGAGTTCTGCAGTTTGGAGCCATGTGGCTGACAGAGTTTTGGTGCTCCGGCCGGGTGTCAGGCCTGAGCCTCTTAGGTGGGAGAGTTAAGTTCAGGACACTGGTCCACTAGAGACCTCCTGGCCCCACGTAACATCGAACAGCAAAAGCTCTCTCAGAGATCTCCATTTCAATGCTAAGACCCAGCTCCACTCAATGACCAGCAAGCTACAGTGCTGGACACCCTATGGCAAACAACTAGCAAGACAGGAACACAAACACACCCATTAGCAGAGAGGCTGCTGAAAATCATAATAAGTTAACAGACATCCCGAAACACACCACCAAACGAGGTCCTGCCCACCAGACAGGCAAGCCCCAGCCTCATCCACCAGAAGACAGGCACCAGTCCCCTCCACCACAAAGCCTACACAACCCACTGAACCAACCTTACCCACTAGGGGCAGACACCAAAAACAACAGGAATTACCAACAGGCAGCCTGAGAAAAGGAGACCCCAAACACAGCAAGTTAAGCAAAATAAGAAGACAGAGAAACACACAACAGATTAAGGAGCAAGGTAAAAACCCACCAGACCAAACAAATGAGGAGGAAATAGGCAGTCTACTTGAAACAGAATTCAGAGTAATGATAGTAAAGATGATCCAAAACCTTGGAAACAGCACGGAGAAAACATAAGAAACGTTAAACAAGGACCTACAAGAACTAAAGAGCAAACAAACAATGATGAATAACACAATAAATGAAATGAAAAATTCTTGAGAAGGAATGAATAGCAGAATAACTAAGGCAGAAGAACGGATAAGTGACCTGGAAGATAAAATGGTGGAATTAACTACTGCAGAGCAGAATAAAGAAAAAAAAATGCAAAGAATTGAGGACAGCCTCAGAGACGTCCGGGACAACATTAAAACACACCAACATTCAAATTATAGGGGTCTCAGAAGAAGAAGAGAAAAAAAAGAGGGACTAAGAAAATGTTTGAAGAGATTAGAGTTGAAAAATTCCTTATTATGGGAAAGAAAATAGTCAGTCAAGTCCATGAAGCACAGAGAGTCCCATACAGGATAAATCCAAGGACAAACACACCAAGATACATATTAATCAAATTATCAAAAATTAAATACAAAGTAAAAATATTAAAAGCAGCAAGGGAAAGGCAACAAATAACATACAAGGGAATCCCCATAATATTAACAGCTGATCTTTCAGCAGAAACTCTGCAAGCCATGAGGGAGTGGCAGGACATATTTAAAGTGATGAAAGAGAAAAACCTACAACCAAGATTACTCTACCCAGCAAGGATCTCATTCAGATTTGACAAAGAAATTAAAACATTTACAGACAAGCAAAAGCTAAGAGAATTCAGCACCACCAAACCAGCTTTACAACAAATGCTAAAGGAGCCTCTCTAGGCAGGAAACACAAGAGAAGAAAGAGACCTACAATAACAAACTGAAAACAATTAAGAAAATGGTAATAGGAACATACATATTGATAACTACCTGAAATGTAAATGGATTAAATGCTCCAACCAAAAGACACAGACTGGCTGAATGGATACAAAAACAACACCCGTACATATGCTGTCTACAAGAGACCCATTCAGACCTAGGGACACATACAGACTGAAAGTGAGGGGATGGAAAAAGATATTCCATGCAAATGGAAATCAAAAGAAAGCTGGAGTACCAATTCTCATAGCAGATAAAATAAACTTTAAAATAAAGACTATTACAAGACAAAGAAGGACACTACATAGTGATGAAGGAATCAACCCAAGAATATATAACAATTTTAAATATTTATGCACCCAACATAGGAACACCTCAATGCATAAGACAAATGCTAACAGCCATAAAAGGGGAAATCGACAGTAACACAATCATAGTAGGGGACTTTAACACCGCACTTTCACCAATTGACAGATCATCTAAAATGAAAATAAATAAGCAAACACAAGCTTTAAATGATACATTAAATGTGATGGACTTAACTGATACTTATAGGACATTCCATCCAAAAACAACAGAATACACTTTCTTCTCAAGTGCTCATGGAACATTCTCCAGGATAGATCATATCCTGGGTCACAAATCAAGCCTTGGTAAACTTAAGAAAACTGAAATCGTATCAAGTATATCTGACCACAACGCTATGAAACTAGATATCAATTACAGGAAAAAATCTGTAAAAAGTGCATACACATGGAGGCTAAACAATACACTACTAAAAAACCAAGAGATCACTGAAGAGATCAAAGTGGAAATCAAAAAATACCTAGAAACAAATGACAATGAAAACACGATGACCTAAAACCTATGGGATGCAGCAAAAGCAGTTCTAAGAGGGAAGTTTATAGCAATACAATCCTACCTCAAGAAATAAGAAACAAGAAACATCTCAAATAAACAACGTAACCTTACACCTAAAGCAACTGGAGAAAGAAGAACAAAAAAAACCCCAAAGTTAGCAGAAGGAAAGGAATAATAAATATCAGATCAGAAATCAATGAAAAAGAAATGAAGGAAATGATAGTAAAGATCTAAAACTAAAAGCTGGTTCTTTGAGAAGATAAAATAAATTGATAAACCATTAGCCAGACTCAAGAAGAAAAGGGAGAAGACTCAAATCAACAGAATTAGAAATGGAAAAGGAGAAGTAACAACTGACACTGCAGAAATACAAAGGATCATGAGAGATTACTACAAGCAACTATATGCCAATAAAATGGACAACCAGGGAGAAATGGACAAATTTGTAGAAAAGCACAACCTTCTGAGACTGAACCAGGAAGAAATAGAAAATATAAACAGACCACTCACAAGCACTGAAATTGAAACTGTGATTTAAAATCTTCCTACAAACAAAAGCCCAGGACCAGATGGCTTCACAGGTGAATTCTATCAAACATTTAGAGAAGAGCTAACACCTATCCTTCTCAAACTCTTACAAAATATAGCAGAGGGAGGAACACTCCCAAACTCATTCTGAGGCCACCATCACCCTGATGCCAAAACCAGACAAAGATGTCACAAAACAAGAAAACTATAAGCCAATATCACTGATGAACATAGATGTGAAAATCCTCAACAAAATACTAGCAAACAGAATCCAACAGCACATTAAAAGGGTCATACAGCATGATCAAGTGGGGTTTATCCAAGGAATGCAAGCATTCCTCAACATATGCAAATGAATCAATGTGATAAACCATATTAACAAACTGAAGGAGAAAAACCATATGATCATTTCAATAGATGCAGAAAAAGGTGTCGACAAAATTCAACACCCATGTATGATAAAAACCCTCCAGAAAGTAGGCATAGAGGGAACTTACCTGAAAATAATAAAGGCCAAATATGACAAACCCACAGGCAATATCACTCTAAATGGTGAAAAACTGAAAACATTTCCACTAAGATCAGGAACAAGACGCGGTTGCCCACTCTTCCCACTATTATTCAACATAGTTTTGGAAGATTTAGCCACAGCAATTAGAGAAGAAAGAGAAATAAAAGGAATCCAAACCGGAAAAGAAGCTGTCACTGTTTGCAGATAACATGATACTATACATAGAGAATCCTAAAGATGCTACCAGAAAACTACTAGAGCTAATCAATGAATTTGGTAAAGTAGCAGGATGCAAAATTAATGCACAGAAATCTTTTGAATTTCTATACACTAATGATGAAAAACCTGAAAGAGAAATTAAGGAAACACTCCCATTTACCACTGCAATAAAAAGAATAAAATAAATAGGAATAAACCTCCCTAAAGAGACAAATGACCTCTATGCAGAAAACCATAAGACACTGATGAAAGAAATTTAAAAGGATGCAAACAGATGGAGAGATATACCATGCTGTTAGACTGGAAGAATCAACATTGTAAAAATGACTATACTACCCAAAGCAATCTACAGATTCAATGTAATCCCTATCAAACTACCAATGGCATTTTTCACAGAACTAGAACAAAAAATTGCACAATTTGTATGGAAACACAAAAGACCCTGAATAACCAAAGCAATCTGGAGAAAGAAAAACAGAGCTGGAGGAATCAGGCTCCCAGACTTCAGACTATACTCCAAAGCTACAGTAATCAAGACAGTATGTTACTGGCACCAAAATAGAAATATAGATAATGAAACTTAAACTCTTTTGCACAGCAAAGGAAACCGTAAACAAGACCAAAAGACAACCTTCAGAATAGGAGAAAATATTTGCAAATGAAGTAACTGACAAAGGATTAATTTCCAAAATATACAAGCATCTCATGCAGTTCATATGGTCACCTTATCTTTGATAAAGGAGGCAAAAATATACAATGGAGAATAAACAGCCTCTTCAATAAATGGTGCTAGGAAAACTGGGCAGGTACATGGAAAAGAATGAAATTAGAACACTGCCGTATACAGATTGCCAACAAACACATGAAAGGATGCTCAACGTCATTAATCATTAGAGAAATGCAAATTAAAAGTACAATGAGGTATCACCTCACATCAGTCAGAATGGCCATCATCAAAAAATCTACAAACAATAAATGCTGGAGACGTTGTGGAGAAAAGGGAACCCTCTTGCACTGTTGTTGGGAATGTAAATTGATACAGCCAGTATGGAGAACAGTATGGAGGTTCCTGAAAAAACTAAAAATAGAAGTACCATAGGATCCAGCAATCCCACTACTGGGCATATACCCTGTGAAAACCATAATTCAAAAAGAGTCATGCTCCACAATGTTCATTGCAGCTCTGTTTACAATAGCCAGGACACAGAAGCAACCTAAGTGTCAATCGAGAGATGAATGGATAAAGAAGTTGTGGCACATATATATAATTGAATATTACCAGCCATCAAAAGAAACGAAATTGAGTTTTTTGTAGTGAGGTGGATGGATCTGGAGTCTGTCATACAGAGTGAAGTAAGTCAGAAAGAGAAAAACAAATACTGTATGCTAACACACTTATATGGAATCTGGAAAAAAAAAAAGGTTCTCAATAACCTAGGGGCAGGAAAGGAATAAAGACACAGATGTAGAGAATGGACTTGAGGACACACGGAGCGGGAAGGGTATGCTGGGATGAAGTGAGAGAGTGGCATGGACATATATACACTACCAAATGTAAAATAGGTAACTAGGGGGAAGCAGCCGCATAGCACAGGGAGATCAGCTCAGTGCTTTGTGACCACCTAGAGGGGTGGGATAAGGAGGGTGGGAAGGAGATGTAAGAGGGAGGAGATATGGGGACATATGTTTATGTATAGCTGATTCACTTTGTTATACAGCAGAAACTCACACACCATTGTAAAGCAATTAAACTCCAATAAGGATGTTAAAAAAAAAAACTCTTAGAGGAAAACATAGGCAGAACACTTTTTGACATAAATCGCAGCAGTATCTTTTTGGATCCACCTCCTAGAGTAATGAAAATAAAAACAAAAATAAACAAATGGGACCTAATTAAACTCAAAAGCCTTTGCACAGCAAAGGAAACCATAAACAAAACTACAAAGTCCACAGAATGGGAGAAAATACTCTGAACAAATGACGCGACCCACAAGGGATTAATCTCCAAAATATACAAACAGCTCATGCGGCTCAATATTTAAAAAAAAAAACCAACCAACCCAATCAAAAAATGGGCAGAAGATCTAATAGACTTCTCCAAAGAAGATATAAATATGGCCAAAAAGCACATGAAAAGATGTTCAACATCACTGATTATTAGAGAAATGCAAATCAAAACCACAATGAGATATCACCTCACACCTTTCAGAATGGCCATCATCAAAAAGTCTACAAACAATAAATGCTGGAGAGGGTGTGGAGAAAAAGGAACCCTCCTACACTGCTGGTGGGAATGTAAATTTGTACAACCATTATGGAGAAAGGTATGGAGGTTCCTTAAAAAACTAAAAATAAAACTTTCATATCATCTAGCAATCCCACTCCTGGGCATATATCCAGAGAAAACCATAATTCGAAAAGAAACATCACTGCAAAGTTCATAGGAGCATATTTACAATAGCCAAGACATGCAAGCATACGTCCATTGACAGAGGAATCGATAAAGAAGATGGGGTACATGTATTGAATGGAAGGTTACTCAGCCATAAAAAAGAATGAAATAATGCCATTTGCAGCAACATGGATCCAACTAGAGATTATCATACTAAGTGAAGTAAGTCAGAGAAAGACAAATATAATATGATATCACTTATATGTAGAATCTAAAAAAAGGATACAAATGAACCTATTTACAAAACAGAAACAGACTCACAGACTTTGAAAACAAATTTATGGTTACCAAAGGGGAAAGGTGTCGGGGGGAGGGATAAATTAGGAGTTTGCGATTAACATATATTTACTACTATATATAAAATAGATAATCATAAGGACCTACTGTATAGCACAGGGAAGTCTACTCAATATTCTATAATAACCTATATGGAAAAAGAATCAGAAGAAGAATGGATACATGTATGTGTATAACTGAATTACTTTGCTGTACACCTGAAAGTAACACAACATGGTAAATCAACTATACTCCAATATAAAATAAAAAATTAAAAAGTAAAATAATGCCATTTTAAATAGTAACAAAAAACCACCAAATTTCCAGGAATATATCTAAGAAAAATCAAGACATCTACAAAGACAACCACAGAACATTACTGAATAAAATTAAAGGAGATCTAATTAATGGAATTGTATGAATTTTCATGTTAGAAGGCTTACTATTATAAAAATTTTAATTTCTCCCATGCTGAAATATAGATTCAACTTAGTCCTAATAGAAAAAGTCCTAGCAACATTTTGTGTGTGTCAATGAGGTGATTTTTAAATTTATATGGAAATGAGTGGGACTAGGACAACCAACACAATTATGAACAAAAAATAATAAAGTTAGAGACCTTGTAATACCAAAAATCAAGACTTATGTCAATGCAATAGAGGAGCAGTATGAAAAAGGCAGAAGCTTAGACAAACTTACCATTGAACAGAATGCAGACTCTAACAGTGTATCTGTCCAAATTTAGTCACTGATTCATATGCTGCAGTGAGAGAAAGAATGGTCTTTTATAATAAGTGGTACTGGGTCACTGGATATCCATATGGAAAAGAAACAAATCTGGATTCCTCCCTAGCTCACATCCTGGTCAAGAATAAATTACAGATAAACTACACATTTTTAGGCTCTGAATGTAAAAGGTAAGACAATGAAATTTCTCGAAGACGATATAAGAGTTTATCTTTCTGAACTTGGAGAGGCACAGATTTCCTAAAGTGTACACAAAAAAATCACTAACCATAAAGCAAAAAGTTGATAAGCTAGACAATATTAAAATTCACATTTTCTAGTTATCGAAAGGAAAAAAATGCAAGCCATAAAGTGAAAGAAGTTACATGTGATAACAATGTTCAACAAAAGACAATATAGTTTTCAAATAGCAATAATTGTGCCTCGGATAAACCTCACTGGCTACGATACTGCCATTGTGCAAAGCTTGAAAGAAAGTATAAAGAACAAATGGAACAGGATAGAAGGCCCAGAGATAAACCCACACACATATGGTCACCTAATCTATGACAAAGGAGGCAAGGATATACAATGGAGAAAAGATAGTCTCTTCAATAAGTGGTGCTGGGAAAACTGGACAGCTACATGTAAAAGGATGAAATTAGAACACTCCCTAACACCATACACAAAAATAAACTCAAAATGGATTAAAGACCTAAATGTAAAGCCAGCCATTATAAAACTCTTAGAGGAAAACATAGGAAGAACACTCTTTGACATAAATCACAGCAAGATCTTTTTTGACCCACCTCCTAGAGTAATGAAAATAAAACCAAAAATAAACAAATGGGACCTAATGAAACTTCAAAGCTTTTGCACAGCAAAGAAAACCATAAATGAGCTGAAAAGACAACCCTCAAAATGGGACAAAATACTGTGAACAAATCATGCAACCCACAAGGAATTAATCTCCAAAATATACAAGCACTCATGTAGCTCAATATCAAAAACAAAACAACCCAATCCAAAAATGGGCGGAAGACCTAAATAGACTTTTCTCCAAAGAAGACAAAGAGGTGGCCAAGAAACACATGAAAAGATGCTCAACGTCACTAATTATTAGAGAAATGCAAATCAAAACTACAATGAGGTATCACCTCACACCCATCAGAATGGCCATCATCAAAAAATCTACAAACAATAAATGCTGGAGAGGGTGTGGAAAAAAGGGAACCCTCCTGCACTGTTGGTGGGAATGTAAATTGATACAGCCAGTATGGAGAACAGTATGGAGGTTCCTTAAAAAGCTAAAAATAGAACTACCATACGACCCAGCAATCCCACTACTAGGCATATACCCTGTGAAAACCATTATTCAAAAAGAGTCATGTTCCACAATGTTTATTGCAGCTCTATTTACAATAGCCAGGACATGGAAGCAACCTAAGTGTCCATCAACATGAATGGATAAAGAAGATGTGGCACATATAGTCAATGGAATATTATTCAGCCATAAAAAGAGAACCTAGGGCCAGGACAGGAATAAAGACACAGATGTAGAGAATAGACTTGAGGACACGGGGAGGGGGAAAGGTAAGCTGGGACAAAGTGAGAGAGTGGCATGGATATATATATACACTACCAAATGTAAAATAGATAGCTAGTGGGAAGCAGCCGCATAGCAAAGAGAGATCAGCTTGGTGATTTGTGACCACCTAGAGGGGTGGGATAGGGAAGATGGGAGGGAGACGCAAGAGGGAGGGGATATGGGGATACATGTATATTTATAGCTGATTCAGTTTGTTATACAGCAGAAACTAACACAACATTGTAAAGCAATTATACTCCAATAAAGATGTTAAAATAAAAAAATATATCAGTAACCAAAACACAAACTGATAATAATGCATTATGGGGGTGTACTAACTAGAATTTATTTACCTAGTTCCTCTTAATGGCTATGTTTTTGAAATGCTCTGTTTTTATATGAAGTAATGCTGACATCAATATTCTTATTACACATGTAATTTGCACAAAGGTTCCCCACACACCCGTTTGTTATTTGACTTTGCTTGTGGAATATGTAAAGATCAATCTGTGGTCAAGTTTACCATTCATTTCTTTGATGGTTTCTGGACTTTTTTGTGTGTGTGTGTGGTACTTGGGCCTCTCACTGTTGTGGCCTCTCCCGTTGCGGAGCACAGGCTCCGGACGCGCAGGCTCAGCGGCCATGGCTCACGGGCC
>NC_041218.1:35780724-35805393 GCF_002837175.3 Physeter macrocephalus
AGTCAGAAAGAGAAAAACAAATACCAGATGCTAACACATATATATGGAATCTAAAAAAAAAAAAAAAGTGGTTCTGAAGAACCTAGGGCCAGGACAGGAATAAAGACACAGATGTAGAGAATAGACTTGAGGACACGGGGAGGGGGAAAGGTAAGCTGGGACAAAGTGAGAGAGTGGCATGGATATATATATACACTACCAAATGTAAAATAGATAGCTAGTGGGAAGCAGCCGCATAGCAAAGAGAGATCAGCTTGGTGATTTGTGACCACCTAGAGGGGTGGGATAGGGAAGATGGGAGGGAGACGCAAGAGGGAGGGGATATGGGGATACATGTATATTTATAGCTGATTCAGTTTGTTATACAGCAGAAACTAACACAACATTGTAAAGCAATTATACTCCAATAAAGATGTTAAAATAAAAAAATATATCAGTAACCAAAACACAAACTGATAATAATGCATTATGGGGGTGTACTAACTAGAATTTATTTACCTAGTTCCTCTTAATGGCTATGTTTTTGAAATGCTCTGTTTTTATATGAAGTAATGCTGACATCAATATTCTTATTACACATGTAATTTGCACAAAGGTTCCCCACACACCCGTTTGTTATTTGACTTTGCTTGTGGAATATGTAAAGATCAATCTGTGGTCAAGTTTACCATTCATTTCTTTGATGGTTTCTGGACTTTTTTGTGTGTGTGTGTGGTACTTGGGCCTCTCACTGTTGTGGCCTCTCCCGTTGCGGAGCACAGGCTCCGGACGCGCAGGCTCAGCGGCCATGGCTCACGGGCCCAGCCGCTCCGCGGCACGTGCGATCCTCCCGGACCGGGGCACGAACCCGTGTCCCCTGCATCGGCAGGCGGACTCTCAACCACTGCGCCACCAGGGAAGCCCTGGACTTTTTAAAGAAATGCTTCACAAGGACTCCACTCTGAAATCATATAAAAATTTTTCATACATGTTTTTACCGAGTAAAAACAAAACAAAACCAAAATAAGAATACTGCCTTTAACAGTCAATGGCTTTCTAGATTTTATTAAATGTGATGTATATGACAGCAACAAAGTGATCTTGGTAATGTTTTGTATGTTTAAAAATAACTTAGCGTTCATATATTTTCAGTCGTATCTCATGCACTTAAGAGTTTATCTCCTATCATAAAACATTGCCTACTTCATATGTCTTCAGGCACTTGGATCACTGGAGTCAAAGAGTTGCTGTTGAATGAACAGTCACAAATTTTTGAATCAGTTTCGTTCCATCTTGGTGGTATTCGACTTTAAATAATTCTATTTTTCTATGTGATCTGGCTTTTCTATAAGGTGCATTTTTAACTTTGAGATTCAAAAAAGTTTTACCGTATACAAATACCATATTCTTTTTACTTCTATAGGAAGTCAGTTTCTCTCTTTTACATGGCAACCAGATCAATACCTCTCCCACCATGAAGTAAAAAAGAGAAATCCATAAGCTCACAATAATCATTTTTAAAAGACCATGTTAAGATAAAATTAAGCACGGTGATTCTCGTGCACATCTCCCTTAACTTTACGATAGGTGTAGACTCACAAGACTCCTTTAAACCTGGCTTTCCCTATTCTTCATCTGAAGAAAGAAGTCTGAAGATTCACAAGTGACTTAGGGCAAGTAGGAAGCCCAAGAATCCTACATGGCGCCATCTCCCTGCAGGGAGAGGTGATCGGGTGAGGAACTGTGAATTTTCCTCATTTAACAAAACTTTTCCTCCTATGAATTCCTTTGGTTCCAGACTTAGTGGTTTCAAAATTGCTCAATTAATAAGCCAGCTCCAGTCCACTTTTTTTTTTTTTTCTTATTTATGCTCTTACCATGTCTTGAAATGCTCTTGCTTCTTCACTGTTTTGTTGTTTGTGCAAATCCATCCTTCCTCCTAGGTCCAGTTTAAGTCACATTTCTGCTCTGCCATCTTTAACTTCTTGGCCTCCTGGATGCAAGATGCCTGAAGCAGAGATCATATGCTGTGGTCAATATCTAGAGGGAGTAAAAGCAGTAAAGGAACTTTCTCTTGAGGAAATCCTTTCCCCCCAAACACCAGAACCACCCCCATCCCACTCCATCCTCCAGCCAACTTGGCCTTGTACTTCTTCAACCCAAATTGTTTTGTATTCCCAGGCCTCAGTGAACCAAAGGAACAAGGCAGGCTCAAGGGGCTAGGGATCCTTCATACCTCCCCTAAAAAGCATGGCCACAAGCAGTATGGATACTTGAACAAACGAGAGTCCTCTTAGGAAGGAGGGGGGCCATGGCTGTGCACAATCAACCTGGTTGGCTGCACTTCCCAACCAATCTGTAGGTGTGTCGGTGTCTGGAGCACCCCTCTCTTTGGGCTACTTTGGTGCTCCTACCCCCTCCCCGGCCTGGCACCTCTTCCTGGCTGCTAGGGCCTTGCTACACCTACTACACACCGCTAGAATCAGCATTTACACCTTGTTGCTGAATTGAATGGCAAATGACAGTTTTTCATCACACTTCTCAAGAATGGTAACTGAGTCTTTCCAGAGTTAATTAACCTACACAAGCCCATAAAGGGCCAGCAATAGACTTAATAGCAAGAATGCACCACTCCTGACCCCTATTCTTCTGATCTATGCTTTGACTATTTACCTGGGCTCCTGAAAAGGACACATAGGGCTTCTCTTATCATACCAATTCTGTGAAAATGAACAGGCTTCTAGTTTCATTTAAGTAGCCAAAGCACAGCATGAAAAATTTTTTTTCATTTTTTATAACACTCAACTCAGCTCAATTAATTGCTCTAGTTACAGTACTCCTAATTTTTATCCAGCTGATTAACTAGAGAATACTCCAAATACATTTCAAATTATATATCTTTCATGATTTGGGAGATTTTATACAAATGTACGTTTGAGAGTGCTAATTGAAAGCAAATATCAAAGATGATTAAACATTCTCAAGATAAGAGGGATAAACCGTTGGATTATTTTATAGATTTAACCACCAATCACAAACTTCTCTAAACAGAAATATTTTGATGTTCATCTTTTTAAAAAATAATTCTTTGGGAAATGTCCACGAAGGACTATGGAAGTGGGTCAAGAATGTGTGCACACAACATTTGTATTCTTTACTGTGTAAACACTAATTTATTTATTGAAATAATATGCTATTAAATATTTATTAAATAAATTAGCATTTTGCTGAGCTTCCCTCCAAAATCATTAATATGGTCCATGGCTATTGATATAGCCAGGGCTCTGATTGTTTCCCATGTCTGTCTTCCAATTGTTTGCTAAGTATTTATTCACCAAGTGCCATTCCCCCAGAGTTTAATCTCTCTGTGAGGCTATTCTTTGGAAAGCTCATGAAGTAGAAGGTTTCTGGAAATCATTGAACTTTCACTGAACTATAAGACTCTTGTTATCCAATTCTCTTATTTTACAGATGAGTCTAAAAAGAGGTTTAATGACTTGCCCAAGACCTTGGAATTCACACTATCTTTTACATAAGTAAAAAGAGGAGTTGGTTTTAAATGTGGAGGACAGAATTACTCATTAGAATTGAACTTCTTTGGAAGAATTTGGAGGTCTAAGGGCAGGTTTCATAAATTTGATTTTAAAAACCTATATCCTTCACATTTTGTTTAAATATGCATAACCCTTTAGAAAATTTCATCAAGTTAAAGAAAAGGAGTAAGGAGGCATGAATACCCCACACAGATCCAATATAAAAAACTGGAGAGAGAGATTTATTTGTAAAGCTTATGGCCTGCACAGGTATTGTCCAGTCACACTACAATCCTCAGAACCACTTGCAGGACAAGCTGAATGCAAACAATAAATAAGCAAGAAGACAGGTAAACAGAAACAGCAGAAGTGAAAAAGTACACACTGCCGAGAAAGCATTAAACCCGTCCTCCTCACTGGAAAATGAGCAGAACACATTCAACAGCTGAGAATATGCGGCCGCACGATGCTCTCCCAGGTAATGTGTAAATGAGAGGAAGCATCCCAGGATGACATTATCTGAAAATCTCCGTTGGTCTCTCTCAGATTTCGAGAATAAAGCGTATTTTTCTCTCTCGTTTCTCTACTTTGGTTAATACTGGATAACATAATTCCTTCTCTAGTAATCTCACACAATACATAAATAAGAGCATTTCCCCTAGGTATTTTAATATTATTTTAATATTTATCATATTTATGCTAAAAAGAATAATGTCTTTCTCTGGTCCCACTAGCCAATGTATCTCAAATTTTTGGAACTTCATTACAGGATCTGTTTGTGAGACACGTTTGTATTCTGTGGAACACAATAAACAAATTAAACAATTGTGGATAGAGATATTCTATTTTTCACAAAATTTCTAAAAATTGAGGGTACTGATTTCTAAAAATGTAACCAAACACTTACACTGAAAGCACAAATAACAACTAAAATTACCAGCTTGACATTATTATGCCATAAATTGATGCCCAAATCAATTTTTTTTTTTTTTTACGCGGGCCTCTCACTGTTGTGGCCTCTGCCGTTGCGGAGCACAGGCTCCGGACGCGCAGGCTCAGCGGCCATGGCTCACGGGCCCAGCCGCTCCGCGGCATGCGGGATCTTCCCGGACCGGGGCACGAACCCGTGTCCTCCCCTGCATCTGCAGGCGGATTCTCAACCACTGCGCCACCAGGGAAGCCCAACCCCAAATCAATTTGAGAGGAGTCATAAATACTTTTCTTTCTTAAGATTTGTTAGTGTATGTTTTTCAAGGTAAATATAACAAACAGAATCTATTCTGCCCATTTTTATATTCCATATTAAGCGCTGAATTGTCAACTAAGAGCATTCTTATTTTGTCATGATTGGATTTCATGACAGTAAGTATGCAATGGACATTTTGATAACAGATTTTTTTTCTTTATTCTTTTTTAAAATACTATAAAAATAGATTTTAACTGTTAGGGAAAATACTTTTCCCCCCAGTTTTCTCTTCTCATATTGGGTGTCTGCATAGGTGATTTTTACATAGTTTAAATCAGGAGCACATACACTCTTTTTCATTGTCTGCCTTTTTCACTTAGTGTAATTTCATAAATTTTGCCCCATATATTTATAATCACCAGATGACTCAATTGTAGCCAAAAAAGTGAGTATCAGATGTTTCAGCCAGATTGTCTTCATACCCTCATAATTATTGTCTTAATGGCTGCAGAATATTCTAACACATTTTTATACCATAACTTAATTAGCCATTTTGTGACTGGTGAACATTTGCACTGATTCCCATTTTCTATCATAAGTAACCCTGCGGTAAACATATGTACGTAATGAGTCATTTTCATCTTTGGATTATTTCTTTAGGATAAATTTCCAAAAATAGGATATTACTGGATTAAGCAACATTTTGTCTCTAAAAATATATTGCCAAAGTGTTTTCCATTTTAAATTGTCAGCAGCAATTTGTGAGTTTGCTAGTTTTCCCACATCTCCATCAACTTTGGGTATTATCATTTTAAATTTTTGCTAACATATTTAAAATGATACCTCATTGTTCCTTTCTGTTTTGTGTTATTTTATTTATTTAGTAATTAATGAGAATAAAATTTTTTCATATCTTAAATAGTAGTCCAGGGTATTTTAATGGATGTTTGTTGAACACTTACTATATACCAAGTACTATGCTGGGAGCTAAGAGGTACAGTGGCGAGTAAAGCATGATTTTGATCTTGAGGAGCTCATCAAATAGAATATGTTTCAATGTCCTTTATTAATTTAAAATGGAAAGTTATTTCTTTCCCTTCTTGACAATCAACTGACATTTGTATAGTACCTACCTTTTCTGGGAAGAGTATCTTTTTAAAAATTAGTCTAGATACACACATTTTGAGAAAACTTTAAGGCACAGAAACATTCAGAGACATGTACAATAAAGGCCTGTGTACTCGCCACCAAGCAATGTCAAATATTAACCTTATTTATATAGTTATATGTCAAGCCTTTTTATTTTAATAAAGGAAATAAATTTAAGTCCTCTTTCTTTTTTGCCTTTTTCCTTCCCATTTCCAATTCTCCCTTTTCCTAAACAACACTAACATGAATTTGGTGTGTATCATTCCAGGTCATTGACTAATTAAACTTTCAAAATGATTTGTGATTAATATATAGTATAGTTTTGTGTGGCTTTTTATTTACATAAATAATTATTATACGGTGTATATCATTTTTCAACTTGCCTTTTCCCTCTGTTTTTGAGACAGATCCATGCTGCAATGTAAATAGTTCATTTTTAACTGCTATGTAGTAGTCCATGACATATATACATATATTTATGTATTCCCTTATTAATGGACATATAGATTATTTCCTCTTTTTAAAAAAATGTGCTACCATAAATATCCTTACACATAATTCTTTAGCCTTATGTGCAAGTTTTCTCTAGTAGATATATACCTTGAAGGGGAAATGCTGGATTGTAAATTATGAGTACTTTCAATTTTGTTTGACAGTGAAAAGTGATTGCACCAATTTACACTCCTACCCACAATATGAGAGAATTCCTGTTTTCTGAAATTCTCTGACATTGTCAGACTTTTAAATTATCACCAATTGGACACATGACAACTGGTATTGTTATTTATATACTTATGTCCCTGATTATTATAAGTGGGGATTAACATCTTTTCAAATGTTTACTCTTGAGCTCCTCAGTCTATAAATTGTCTGGTCATATAACTGGACCAGTTTTTCTATTACCTTCTTAAACAATGTTGATGATGATGACAACATGATAATGTTTATTGACTTTTATTTATGTAGAATAACTGTTCTTAGAGAATTATCTGTATTAACCTAAATGAATCCTCAGAGCAGCCATATGAGACAGGTTCTATAGGCATCCTTCTTTTTACAGATGAGGAAACTAAGGCCCAAAGAGATTAAATAACCAATTCCAAATTAGAGCTGGTTAGGGGTGGAACCAGAATCTAATCCTAAATGGTCTTGTTCCAGACTATTAAACCTACTGTTAGTACTGCCAGTCACACTACTTGAAATAATTAGTGTCATAAAACAGGAGGATAGAACTGACTCCAAGCTCGTATAATTTACATACTTTAATCACTCTCAGTGTATTTTCTTGTTTTGGAAACAAAAATATTAACAGGTGGGATAGATGTAAAAATAATTACAAATATAAAATGTATTTTATACACATGAATGCAGTATCTTCTTTTTGTAGAAATTGGGATACACACAAAAGTAATTTAAAAGTATAAAAATCAAACCATATCCCAATGCCTAGACTGTTAACCTTCAGTACACCTTTTAAAATAAAATAATAATTATTTCATTTTTAGTGGTTGTATGTTTTCCTTCCTTTTTAAGCTATATCTAGAATTAAAGTATGTGGAATAAGAAATTATTTCAACTCTAAATTAAGGGGATAATAATTATATCCGTTTAAAATATATATCAACAAGGGATTAGCATATCTAATTCAACCAAACTGGGAAAAAACCCAGCTCAGCTCCACTGGTACCAGTAGAAAGAACCATTGCATCCTTGAGGGGAGGACAAGTCATTAAAAAACAAAAGAGTGATATGTTTTTGTGGAAATGAACATGACTCCAAATTTCCAACTACAGGCAGAATAAAGAGTGATTTTTCATGGCTGATAAAAAATAAACACAACTGGGCTTCCCTGGTGGCGCAGTGGTTGAGAGTCCGCCTGCCGATGCAGGGAACACGGGTCCGTGCCCCGGTCCGGGAAGATCCCACATGCCGCGGAGCGGCTGGGCCCGTGAGCCGTGGCCGCTGAGCCTGCGCGTCCAGAGCCTGTGCTCCGCAACGGGAGAGGCCACAGCAGTGAGAGGCCCGCGTACCGCAAAAAAAATAAAATAAAAAAATAAACAACTATTTGCAGATGAATTTTATCAGCCAAACGACCCTGACTGAAAGCTTAGAAAAAAGTTTTCTACACAGATCAGGGTAGAAAGCAATTTTCCCTGTTGTGTATAGAGCTTGAAGATGGTGGTGGTTAAAGTCAGGGTAGATGAAAAGGTAAATATTATGTGCTGCTCCTTAGGATGACATAACAGCATCAAGTTTGCGTTTCTCACTGTGTGTTTCTCGTGTGCTTATTTTCTGCACTGAGCACACTCATTGGGCTCTAGAAAGAACCCAAGCCAGACTCCAGGGTCTCTGTTCTTCGGCAGCTTAGGCTCTGGCTTAAGCTTCTTCCCCCAACCCCACTACATATTTCTCCTCTGCCAGCACAGTGCCCGAGCTTACATTTTCAGTTCAGTCCTGATAACTCCTGTCAAGGTTCTAATCTTCTATCTAGAAGGGGTCCTTACATGAGGTCCTTACCATCCATAAATATCATTTGTTGGTAGAATTTCTAGGCAGTCAGTTAACAAAGCTTTGAGGGAATAGCATAGTTGAAAGTGAAGCTTTCAAGAGATAACCAAGAAAACAAAAGTGTAGAAAGGAGTTTCCCCCAATTGTTCTCTAGAAATTTCTAAATGCTATTAATGGGATTCCATTAGGAAGTATAGCACATTCTAGCTGGCTCTTTATAAAGTCACGAGGTACACTGCCATTTTAAAAGCTCTGAGAAGTCTTCTAGTAAGAAACAAATGATTGTGGTTTTTTGCTCAGCTGAATTTCCCATGAGTGAAAACAATAATAACAGAATGTTTACTGACAAACAAGAACAAACTTCTTTCTTGTTGGAATGGAAAGCGTGTGTGAACAGGGTACAAGCTCTTTGATCGGGTGATTGGCAAGGCACGAGCTAGGAAAGGTTGGGACCCACTGACAAGGGTAGACCAGAATGCATATGCAACTAATTATTGCTAATTAGAAAAACCCTCCAAAGTGTAAGACCCGGCTTTAAAAACGTTAAAAATTAAATACACTTTGTCATAAGTAATCATGTTGAGTGTTGCTTCTTCTGATGAGGTGTAATCAGGATCTCATGGGGAAATACACTAAAGTTAGCATCAGAAGTCCTGCATTTGAGCTCCTGCTCTGCCACTTATTAGCTATGTGATGTATGTGAAATTTGTAATTTTAAAGTTCTATATAAATGTAGGACATTATTAGAATCCAGGACAATCATGGAATTGTTGGTACACACTCAGGATAGCAAAATCCTTACATGTTCCCCCAAATAAATGAAATGGTGCAGAATCTTTTAAAGATTGTCGTTATTTTTTCCAGTTTGGGGCTATAATGAAAAACGCTGCTATGAACACTTTTGTATATATTTTTTGTGGACACTTTTTTGTTAGGTACATTACCATATGTAATGAGTTTCCCATTTCATTAGATTTTCATTTTTTTCTGTCTCTGACAGGGTGCTAACTTCTGGCCCAGTCGTCAGTTAGGACTCTCATTTATTTCTTCAGTAACATCTAATGCCATACTGATTTCTTTTTGGTTTTTAAGAATTGCAAAGATATTTCTGAACATCAATAGAGCATATGGGGGTTCAATTTTTTCTTCTAACACTGGGGAAAAAAAGCAGAGCTCTTACAGCAATCATATATCCATAGAAAGACCTGTACAAGAGTGTTCACTGCATCTTTTTTCATTCAAGCTCTAAATTGAGAAAACAACAAATTATCAATAGGAAAATGAATAACTACACATAGTATAGAACAGAACACAATAAAAGGGTACATATAACATGGATGAATCTCATAGATATTATGTTGAATGGAGGAAACCATCACAAAAGAGTACATACTGAATAATTTTTACTTACATGGAATTTTGTTTGTTTTTGTGGTATGCGGGCCTCCCTCTGTTGCGGCCTCTCCCGTCGCGGAGCACAGGCTCCGGACGCGCAGGCTCAGCGGCCATGGCTCACGGGCCCAGCCGCTCCGCGGCATGTGGGATCCTCCCAGACCGGGGCGCGAACCCGGTTCCCCTGCATCGGCAGGCGGACGGGCAACCACTGCGCCACCAGGGAAGCCCTACTTACATGGAATTTAAGAACAGGCAAAAACTAACTGATAGTACTAGAAGTTAGAACAGTATTTACCTTTGGGAGTGGATGGTAGGGACTGGGTATGACTAGGAGTGGTCACGAGGAAAGCTATGAGGTGCTAAAAGTGTTTTACAGGTCATCTGGATGCAGCTTAACCAAATATGGAAATTTGCATCTAGTTATACAGATAAAATTAGTACATTTGTATGTTTCACTGTTTGCATGTCACTTTCAATCTAATCAGCTTTCTTTTAACAATCAGAAAATTTTTCATTTCTGTTTTTTAAACAATATTACATCTAAATTCAAATTTATTTATACATGTAACACTATTCCTTCAAAAATAATTGATTATGTCCATGGAGCCTGCACTGTGCCAGGAAGTGAAGACTCAGCAGTGAATTGGACATCCATGGTTGCTGCCCTCAGGCAGCTCTCAGCCTAGCAGGAAAGACAGCTGTAGAGGAAATAATTATAAAATGACGAGTGTAGCAAAGGAAGTGTGAAAACCAGCAGTGAGGTCAGGGAAGAAAGTACCATTTAACTGGGACATCAAGAATGAGCTGAATCTAGGTAGATGAGGAACACTTGCTGTAGGGACCAACATGTACAAAAGCCCTGAGGCAAGAAAGGTGTTCCTAGCATTGAAACAGATGCTTCTGGAGTGGGGAGAGTCAGGGAAAAGTGGCGGGAGAGGTAAGCAAGCCCTAGGGAGATGTTAAGTCAGTTGCAGAAAATAATGCAGCTGTTCTGATACACACAACAATTTCAAATTAGAGATTATTGCAAATTTGCTTGCACCTGCTGCAGTCATAGATCACTGTCAACAGTCAACTGATTATCTTATAGTGGTTGTCTAGTATTGAAAAAATCCAGATTAACATGAACAAATGGTTACAAATAGTTTTTAATAGACTACCTAGCAATCCCAGGAGACTTCATGATTAAAGAGAGATGGCAGGAGGAGCTTTGCTCCAAGTTTGAAAAATTGCAACACAAACCAGGTTAACTGACAGCACAAGCTAACATGGTTTGTATAGTAGGGATTCCATTGTGTCAACTTTTGATATATGAGAAAATTACACATGCTTTGTATTTTTAATTACACTTTAAAAGAGTTATACTTAAAAAAGAGTTATACTTAAAAGAGTTTTAAAAATGACATTCCAGTGAAACTTTTGTAGAAACCCTGAGGTGCTCAGTTTGAAAACCACTAGAGTAGTCAAAAGATTCTGAGTTGAACTTTCATCTTGAACCTGTATGTACAAATCTGGGCAAGTCATAACTTCCCTTTCAATCATTTCTAAAATGGTGTCTCTCTGCTTTTCTACTTTATTGGTCTCACATAGGGCAGACTTTGGTCACCTATCTTGTGCAGGGAACACGAAGTTTCCTTCACGTGGCACCGTGCCCAACTCTAGGGCCTGAATCTTGTTTGGTCAAAGTCTATCAAGCTAATCCCATTCCCTTTGGCCAAGTACTCAATGTGGTTATGTGACATTGTTCTAGGCAATGAGTAACAAAGGAGAAATATGCTAGGGTGCTTCTGGGGAATATTTTCCTCTTTCATAGAAAGAGTCCTTTCTATGAGAAGGACTCATAACTGAGAAGTAACCCCTCTTCTTCCTTCTTTAATTGCTGTCATGTGAGGATATTTTGTTAGTGCCACTGCAGCCATTATGTGAGCACGGGGAGAAAGATAATTACTCACCCCCAACCCAGCACTCTGGAATCCTGGAGTGGCCAAACCATTATTGTTACCACCCTCTACAAGCATTCTTGTTATGTGACCAAAAAATAAAAAGAGAAATGCTCCTATAGTCTAAGTTACTGTTGGGCATTCTGTTAATTGCAGCCAAAGCCATCTCAAATGATATACTGTGACATGAAGCCTTTCCAAAGTGAGTGGCTGAGTGCTGCCTAATTAGCCAATCTCAAAGGATCTAACTACATTCTCGTTCTCTGGATCCACGTGGTAATATCCTCCTCTAGATGACATTGCCTTATAATAAGGAATTTAAGCCACTAAACTTCTTTGGGAATGACTGTGATGTAATAGAAAGCACGTGGACCTTGGCACCTGACAAACCTAGACTTGAATCTGAATTCAACCACTTAGTAACTGTATGATCTTGGACAAGTACCTTAGTCTTTCCAAGCCTCAGATTCTTCATCCCCAAAATGGGGATAATAATAGACCCTACCTCAGAGGATTGTTAGTGTTATGAAATCATTTAAGATATGTGAAATGCTTAGAACAATGTCTTGAAAGTTGAAAATATTTTAAGGTGTTTGCTGTCCTCCTCCTCCCACTCATTACCATAATCATTTCTTTCTCTTCCATTCAGAGAACTTCAAGACAGACATATACTATGCCATATGCCATCCTATATCAGTGTACCTGATCCATTATAAAAACAGAGTATATGGAAGCTAAAATCATTCAATATATACTGTCTAATAACTAGAACTATTATCAGATAATGCTTTTAAAGTGTTTCAAAGTCATCAAAAGAATTGTATATAAAAATACAATTTCTGGGCTTCCCTCGTGGCGCAGTGGTTAAGAATCTGCCTGCCAATGAAGGGGACACAGGTTCAATCCCTGGCCTGGGAAGATCCCACATGCCACAGAGCAACTACGCCCCTGCTCCACAACTACTGAACCTGCGCTCTAGAGCCCGCAAGCCACAACCACTGAAGCCCGTTTGCCTAGAGTCCGTGCTCTGCAACAAGAGAAGCCACGACAATGAGAAGGCCACGCACCGCAATGAAGAGTAGGCCCCGCTCGCCGCAACTAGAAAAAGCCCACGTACAGCAACGAAGGCCCAACACAGCCAAAAATAAAAAAAACACAAATAAATTTATTAAAAATATATAAATTTTAAAAAATACAATTTCTAACATGTTAACTCATGTTTCCTATGAGATTTTGCTTTTGAAAGTATTGGCAGGATCTTTGGAGGTATTTTCATTTTTTGAAAAATTGTTTTTCAAAATACTTCGAAGTAAAATTTTATCACTGCATTGCTTTTTGCATGACTAAGAAGCCAGGGTGATCGGAATTATTTCCAGATTCATCTTATAATGATGGTTTATAAAGTATCAAATACAAGAACTATTAACAACTACCTGCTATAACACAAAATGTATAGTTTTAGAAACAAATTCCTGTGTGTCTAATTTCAACCCTGCCACCAGAAAATTATTAACACTTGTAACTTTGGTAGTTAAATGGTCACAGTGGAGAGTTCCTTTATATCCAAAAAATTAAACAAATAATGAATTAATTCTTAGCACTCAATTAACTAAAAATGGCTTGACCCATGTGAACAAGGTCAGTTGACTATAGCAACGTTTGTTGGATTTAACGACTTAGCCCAAGGCTTGCACTAGGATATTATATAAAAGAATAATATTTTGCTATCTGAAATTAGCTGATAATAATAATCAGATACATTTTCCTCTTATTACAGCAGAAGCCTAACATAGGCAAACGCCTTCTTCATTCACTTATTTGACAAGCCTTTTTTGAGAGTGGACTATGCCTATGAGACAGGCATTGTACTAAGCCCAAGGGACAGAAAGGTGAATTACAGAGACAGGGTCACTGCTCTCACAGAGCTTACCTCAGGCCCCGGGGAGACAGAAAGGAAACAGAGTATCTACCTATTCGAGTGTGATATGGCCCAGTGGGGCAGCGCGGTGTCTGGGGCAGCGCGGTGTACTTTGGAGAGCTGGGCAGCAACACTTACACACATCCTGAGGAGCGAGGGATATAGAAGCTGAGGTCTGTAAAATGTACAGCCAGGAATTTAGTCAAAGGAGGATGGAGATGGAGACAGTATGCCAGGCAAATGAAGCATAAATTTGGGGGAGTGCATAGTAAGAGCTGAGCACAAAATTTACAAGGGGTTTACAGCCTAGAGTTTCGTACTGATTTTACATGAACTAGGAAACACTGTGTTAGACATCAGACCCGGTATGACAGATAAAAGAGTCTCTCCCTTTTAAAGCAATTTCCCCCAAATAAGTAAATTACATAATGCAACAGAGAAAAAGAGGGGTAAAGTAAGTAGACAATAAAAAACATTTTGTTGGCACTCCCAGGACCCCATTCGTTTGGTAAACATAAATGTAAGTAAGCATTTATGCTCGAATAAGGGAAAAGATAGCATACCTGTGATAAACTACCAAGTGTATTAAGGGAGAAGGAAGTGACGTATATAGGGTGACTATACATCTCAGTTTTCCCAGGACCGTCCCAGTGTATGCCTGCTGCCCCTGGTTGGATAATAAATTATATACAATGGTTCATAAAAGGGGGTGATGTCTATAGACTAGACTTGGGAAAGGGTTCACAGAAACTGGGACTTGTAAGGTGACTTGATGGCAGGGTGGGAGCCAGTAAGGAGAGCCAGGCTACAGCTGAAGCTCAAACACCAGCCAAGAGAGACCTGCTGAGAATGTGAAAGCTCTTCATTCATTCACTTACTCACTCGTTCAACCAGTATCTATAGCCCATATACTCCACGGCAGGCACTGTTCTGATGCTGGGTCACACCAGGGAACAAGCTAGCCAAAAGCCTGTCCTCATAAAGCTCACATTCTACTGGGGGGTGGGGGAGAAGCAGAATTCTTTTAAAAACCAACAAATAAGTAAACTGGTTATTTTCAGATAGCGATAAATGCTCTAAAGGAAAGCTGAAAGGGTGACACATTAGTGAGAACTGGAGGATGGCTGCTCTCGACAAGACTCTCGGAAGAGCTAGACTGTGAGTTGTGACCTGAATGCAAAGAAGCAGGCATCCGTGAAGTGAAATGATGTGAGGAAGCAGGTGCGGCCCTGGTGTAGGGACCAGCTTAGTCTGTGGCTGGCAGCCGTGATCAGGAGGGAGAGAGATGCTCAGTCGTGGGCTTAGGCCAGGCAGTTAAGGCAGGGTACTGCAGCTCAGGGGAAGAACCTGTATTTGCTTGCAAGTGCAAAGGGAAGGCATTTGGAAAATAAACCTGAATCGTGTTTAAAGAGATCACTCTTGCTGTCTGGGGGCAAACAGAATGCAGGGAAGCAGGAGCCCAGTAGGGACAAAGAGATGGCAGCTGCTTAGATCAGGTGACTGCAGGGGAAACAGAGGTAATTAGATGGATTTCAAACATGTTTTGGAGGTAAGTTGCCAGTGTTGCTAAAGGTTTTTTGAGGTTGAGAAGGTGGGGAGTGATAGAGAGAACTGAGGAGTAATTCCCGGATTTGGTCTGAAATTGGGTGCATAGTAATATAAATACAGTTATTGAAATGGAAGCACAGTTCCACTTTCAAGCGTCCATTCATGCTTTGATCAAAGAGCAGTTGACCTGGACAAAGGGAAATGCTGATTCATATCATGAACTCTTAGAAAAAAGCCCATATCAAATCCATCTTTTCATCCCCTACAGTAATCAAATGTGCCATTGCATCTAAATACTCAAGAAGATAATAACAAATGAACGACTGAACAGAAGTTTTCTATGTGAATTATTCTAGATATTTCAGGAAAACTTCGAGAGGTGTACAGGGTAACTTTGTTAAGCAATTAGTTCATTTGTTCTCTCCCTTTTGGTTCCTTTACTCCTTGGACACATATTTAGCGCTTATTTTGTGCAAGCATTGTGCTAATAAGCAGATACGTGAGTTATACAGTGCCAGCGCTAGGGCAGAAAACAATTTGATGACAGCAAATGACAAAGGACCCTAATGTGAACTAAAAGTCGGGGAGGGCTTCCTTTGAGGAAGAAATTCTTGAGCGAAGGGCTAAAGGCATGAACTTGGCAGGAGTAAGTTCTTGTAATGAGAGGACCCAAAAGAAGCCCCTGTGGCTGGAGCTGAGGGGCCGGGGTGGCCGATGAGGAGAGGAGGCTGAGAGGGCTGGAAGCAGGCTCTGCGGGGCCTTGTAGACAGAGGCTCCTGAAGGGTTTAAAGCAGGTTAGACATGATCAGACTGTATCTTAAAGAGATCAGCCTGACTGCTTGTGACAAATGACTAGGTTGAAGGAGGTCAGCCAAGGGCTGACACTGGTCACTTTCTGCTTGCAGGTAATTAACATTTCTTACGCCATCTAGAGACATAACATAGTCTGAATAATTGTCTTTGGAGAGGTTTGGATGAAGGAGAAGGAGAAGGAGAAAAGAGGGGGAAGGGAAGAGAGGAGGGGGGAGGAAGAAGCAGCAGCAATGTAGGCAAGAAGCTCAAATATTTGGCATGTAATTTCAAACATCTAGGTAACCTATTCTAGGCTTCCCAAGATAGTTAACTATCAAATAATTTCATTGTCAAAGAAACAGCTAAGAAAATGCCATTCTTTATTAACTACAATTTTAAACTAATGGTTTTTCCCCCCAATTTAAGTATAATGCATGTTCATTGTAAAAAATTTAGGAAATGAAGAAAACAAGTAGAAAAAAAACCTTTAGTAGCTCCCCAAAATAGCCTCTGTTAATATTTTACTATATTTCTTGGCACACTTTTGACTAAGCTTTCTTCTTCTTCTTTTTTTTTTTTAAACAGATTTCTTGTTGCACTGTTTATACAATTTCGGTTACTTCTCTTTTCACTTAACAAGTTAACACAATCATGAGAAATACAAACTCTTTATGACTTTACCCAAGATCTCAAGGAACCCTATTTCTCCTCTCTAATCAAATATGCAGCTTACAGGTCACAAATGATGAAGTGCTGGCTTCCTGTGAGTCCTGGCATTGTCAAACCTTTTGAATATTTATTTATTTTCATCATTGACAGAAATGTGGGATTCCCCCTTACATTCATAAGGAATTGCTCATTCATTGAGGAAGGGATGTCAAAACTATTAAAATTTCAAAGAGGCCAACTTCTTTTCCACAATGAGCTGGCCATATGTCATCCAAACGGCTACACTGTGATATTCCAAAGAGAGCATCTAAGCTGTGTTACTATTTTTAAATGTTAGAACTTTAATAAATCCATAAAGTTTCATATACTTCATTGTATTTACTAAAGTGGTTCCAGTTTAAAAATATTATTGTCAGCCAAATAACAGACATCCTAGGAGTACTTTTCCTTGTTCAGGTTTGGGAAGTGGAGTGGATTGAATAAAAACATCATTTCCTTTGCCTGAGAAATAAATGAAATCGTAGTATGCTAAGTTGCACATATTTTTCATTAGTACTTAGCCACCGTGTCTATACTGAGATCCGTTTATCTCATACAGTTTTTTCCTTCTTTTCAGATAAAACTTTCAAATGCTTACATTTCACTGCATACTGGTTGATTGGATAATTTGAACATCAAAGGAAACTTTCATTTAATTTAAGGCGTAAAGTTGTCCTTTGCTTTATTAACTCTCCATCAATAAACAAGCAATTTAGAAATGTAATCAGGAAATGCTTCCGATTGGTTGACAATGTATCAAAGGCAGGCTTCAAGGCAACAGCAGGCTGTAACAAGCAGTTTATTACCAGTAGCTGTTACTGACATTAGTCAAAACCAAGAAAGATAAAATGGAATAAGAAATGTAATGCTGGAGGAGCCTTGGGCACTGTGTTCTCTTCTTCCTTTTGAAAACTGCAAGCCTGTCTTTGATATGATAACAAATATAAACTGTTTAAAAACACCAAATGCAGAAAAACTGAGCCTAGCCTGTCATGGAGTTAATCCATTCCGGAGTGACACACAAATAGTGTAACATCCAGCAGATATATGTTATGGAAATATTTTGAATTGGATTTTACATGTAGTGAGCAAATTGGAACTTTTGATTTTTACCAGATATTGTAATATGCATGTTCTCATATTAACAGAATGTAATCCTATTTGAAGATAATGAGTTTTCAACAGGCTCTGCAATTGGAAGCTACATGAAAAAAATTGTTTGGTTTTTAACTAGAGCTGGGTGAAGAGAATTGGACCCTAAATTTGCAAGGTAGCTTCACTTTATGTCAGTCTGCTGCATGTTATTTTGCCCTCGGTTACTGCTTACCAAAAGATTTCTGGGATTGATGCGTTTTAGGTTTCCCCCCTACCCCTTATCTCTGGACTGTCCATCCCTGGGCAAACAGCAAAGTGCAGAGCACTTGACCAGGATTTTTCTTTGCACACATCCCTTCTTATAGTCATTCTAAACAGCCTATGCATACCTTTCAGACAATTAAAACAGGAGAGAGAGGGAAATAGCCTTTACCCTTGTTGGTTTGAAACCTCCTTTAGATATTGAGCAGATTCACAGAATTATTTTTCATTGCACTCAGAACATGATAAGCCACACTGATAGCAAAATCAAATAGACTTAACACAAAGGAGAGATAAAAAGAACCAAGAAGGGATTCTCTTTTTTATTGCTTTTGGGGGCATCTCTGCCTTGGCACGTTGGGTATGCTGAGCCTGGGTGTCTTTCCATCACCATGTGAGGAGTTTCCCCTCATAGAGCAGCTAGAGATCTCCATATTTCAAAATAAATAATATATATATTGTTTGAAGAAGCTTTGCCTAGGGGCCGATATATATCGAAATGAGTGTATGAGACCTGACTGGTGGATTGCACCAGGGTTACTGACCATCTTTCCGTCCACTTTTTCTCCAGTGTCCGGGCACATTAGTCATTTTCTTTGAATTATCGGCTGACCATCTGCCCAATTTGTCCTCAAAACATAAACACACTCAAGTGTCATAAAAACTCCTTTAAAGTAAATGGTCCTTTATTTTGCATACGGGTATTTAAGACTTTGATTACCTCACTATTGAGCCACATGATACGCTTCTTAAAACATTCTTTTAGTTTATTTTCTGCTTTTAGGTACAGATGTATCATGTAATTGAAAACCTATGCATGTGCAGAGTTGCCAATTTTTCCACTGTGACCTACTCCTATAATGATGGAAGCAAACTTCTGAGCTGATTTGGCTACTTGATTTTAACTGACAGCTGCTTTCAAACTGATTTCAATTAGCTAAAAATTTTGACTCATTGGGCATACTACAAATAGGAAAAAATAGTTTAACTTATGACTGCAATTCAAGAATATCATGAAGTTCAACCAAGCAATTTCGAAGTATCTTTAGTTACATTAGCCTTAATGTTATTTTTTTCAAGTTACTTTGTAGGCTTTTGAAAATCACCTTTTGAAAAACAAACAAGATGTTGTATTTGGTATTGAGGTCAGGAAATGCCACACATCTGTTAAACATCACTATAGGATAGTATCCATATTCTCTAATTCTAATGATAATTGGAGTTTTAAGTTTTTTTTTTAAACAGAGGAATTGTTGATTTATAGTATTTATGTTTCAATTGTACAACATAGTGATTCACAATTTTTAAAGGTTATACTCCATTTATAAGTATTATAAAATATTGGCTATATCCCTTGTGCTGTACAACATATCCTTGTAGCTTATTTATTTTATACATAGTAGTTTGTACCTCCTAATCCCCTACCTCTATCTTGCCCCTCTCCCCTTCCCTTGCCCCACTGGTAACCTCTAGTTTGTTTTCTACATTCGTGAGTCTGCTTCTTTTCTGTTATAGTCACTAGTTTTTTATTTTTTAGATTCTACATGTAAGTGATATCAGACAGTATTTGTCTTTTGCTGTCTGACTTATTTCACTAAGCATTATATCCTCAAGTCCATCCATGTTGTTTTAATTATAATTGGATTTTTTTAAAGTCAGCTTCTGATTCACAGAGAGGGAAACATTTTTTATCAGTATTCTTATGACTGCACCAAAATTTAAAATGTTTGCTCTTTCAGAAGTAGCAATAATAAAAGTCTCCTCAGCTTTGTAGTGAAAGACTGAAAAAGCAGTTCAAACTCACAGAGCAAAAGACACTGTGAGAAGAAAGTATGTACCACCAATGATTAATATACAGAGAAATGGACAACATGCCAACACATATTTTGCCCTCCCTTGTTTTCTGTGCTCATTGTGCATAATTAAACATCTATTAGTATCAATGGGAATATGTGGAAGCCAAAGAATTACTTTTAAATAGATTTGTCATTCATCTATTAGAACCCAAAGACCAAATAAAAGAAGTCAGTGGTTTAAGAGTTTTAGAAGAATTTTTTTTTTGAGATTGATCCACAAAATCTATGTGAGGTTATTTATATCATCTGCAGCTTTGTGCTTCTCAGATAAAATGTGGAAATATCAATGTTGAAACAAAACTTAAGAGGAGAAACATTAGATATTGTGAAAAGAACAAAGAGTGTCAATTTTTTAAAGACCAAGGGCAGTGTGGTGCTGGAGAGAGAGAAGAGGCACAAATGGTGTCATTTATTAGTTCTAGAAGATTACATGACATTTCACTGCTTTCACTATGCTTAATAGAGAGTGAAGCAATTTGTTATGAAAGTGGTTTGTCTGAGATAAGTAGGAGTGTTGAGGGAGTGGCTATGAAGATTATGTTATGAAAGTGGTTTGTCTGAGATAAGTAGGAGTGTTGAGGGAGTGGCTATGAAGATTACTTTGTAATAGTCTCACTTGCGTATGTAAGAATTAAAAAACATCAGGAATATTGAAAAAGTATCATAGTTTTCCATTTTGTTTCTTATTTATGAAAAAAATGCACAATGGCGCAATCAGTTCATTTTAGGGAGGAGAATTCTGGAAGGGGGCTTCTTCATAAAACAAGACTTTCACCTACATCACTGGTTTTGTAAGTTATGATCTAAAGGTGACAAGAGGCAAGTGGGCTGCATTTTTTCAATCACATATAAAGTCCCAAGGGTCTAGTAGATAAACACAGAGAACATGTGAAGATAATTTACACTACAGGATATATATATAGTACGGAACTTGACATTCTGAACCTAGGTATTAATTGAATACACAAAATTTTAAAATATTGAAGGTATGGGTCTCAGGAAAAGGGAAGAACGTAGGATGATGCCTAAGGGTCTGGTTGGAAGAATGTGTAGAAGACGGTGCCATTCATTTGTAATGCAGAAGATGGGGGGATAGTTTGGGAGGAGAACAAGTTAAAATTTACATTTTGGACATGTTATTCTGAGACATCTAAAAGTCATTGAGGTCCAAATGGCAATGTCATGAACGCTGTTGAAAACATGAGAATGGTGGTCAGAGGAAAAGCTGGGATGGATATCTACATATGGGATTCATCAGCACAGAGTTGGGGTAGGTCATCAAAGGAGAGAGGTCGGAGAAAGGAAAGAGCTCAGAACCAGGCGTGAAGAACCCCATATATAGATTCTGATAGGGAGGAAGAGCCAGCAAAGGAGACTGGACAGGAACCACCAGTGAATGAGGAAGAAAACCATTAGAGAGTGAGGCTGCTAGATTCAAAAGAAGAAACATGGAGAAGATATTTTACACTGTATTGAGTGATTCTTAGAACTCAGGAAGGATGAGGACAGAAAGGTGGTCATTGGCTTTGACAACATGGAAGTTTCTGGTGGCCTTGACAGGAGTGATTTCAAGACAAGAGTGGGAGCATGCCAGGGTGGGTACCATATTAGAATAAATTGAATAGAGCCTCAAGGATGAGGAATTTGAATTGCAGAGAAGATGGTGAGAAGGTAGAGTTTTCTTTGTTGCTATTGTTTTTCTTTTAAGACAGGAGATAGGAAAGAATATTTATATGTTGATAGGAATGACCCAGTGTACGGAGCTTGACGCTACAAGAATAAGACAACTACAGAAAAAGAAATAACTGCGAATTTGGGAAATGATGTAATTTGGGCTTGCTACTGCTAGGAGTAGTAGTTGCTTCAGACTTGATATTGACTGCTTCATTGTCACAAGAAGGAAGAAGGTGATGACTGATTCAAGGAACGCTGATAAATGCCTATTGTTATCGGGGTGTGTGTGTGCACGTATGTTATAGTAATAATTGTATTTTGAAGAACTCTCATCAAACATGACATTATATAGAAATAATTTCAAAGAAGAAAAATGTTTAAAAACTAAATGTTTCAATTGTAAAGGGAACTTTTGCATAGCTCTGAATTAAACACCATTGAGCAAATGCAGGTTTTGATTACTTTTGGCTTTTACCTTTGAGTAGTGACCTTTATTTTCAGATGACCACTACCATTTTATTAAAACAGGACTTATCACTCTCTCACCTTTAGCACCTATGATTATGGTTAACCAGTGATTCTCAAAGTGCAGCCTTAGATTCCTTCCTAAGACTCTTTCCAGGGTTTCCAGAGGTCAAAACTATTGTTATAATTATACTAAGATTTTTTTTAGTCTGTTTACTGTACTGACATTTGCACTGATGGTGCAAAAGCACTGATAACGAATAAAACTTCTGTCACCTTAGCACAAATCAAGGTAGTGGCACTAAATTGTACTACTAGCCGCTGTTGTTGTTTTTTTTTACCATCACACACTCTCAGTAAATCACACAAACAAAAACGCCAGTTTCATTTGATAATGCCCTTGATGGAACAGTAACAATTATTAATTTAATCTCTATTATATTAAGTTACTAATTTTGTAAAATTAACACCTTGAATACATGGCTCTTTAATATTCTGTACAAGATCTGAAAATGGCAGTCCTTTGGAAAATCCAGGCTCTCTAAATCTTGGTGCTTTGACTAATGTTTCACTGGGCTATCAGGAGGACAGTGGTAATGGTACAAAGGCAGGTACAAAGGTTTGGTTCCTACTCCCAGGTCTGTGCTTTGATCAAATCTCTTAAACCCTTTGGGCCTGAAGTTTCTCATATTTACAAAAAGGAAATTTATCTCAATTTTGTTTCTTACCATTATTTAGCAATGACTTCTATGTAACTCTGATAAAGATGTCGACATATGGCCCAGTCTAAAGGAGTTATGCCAATAAAAGAGAGCTGAGCAAACAAAAGCAATTTCAAGATAACCTAAGTTCTTCATTTTTTGAATACCATTTTTTGATAACCTTCATTTTTTGAATACCACAAAGACCACAGCAATAATTCTTACAACAGACTTTTCCCCCCCTCGCATCTGCTTCTAGCTGTGAGCTCCCCACCCTCACTCTCATACACCCCACTTTCCTTACAAGACTGCATCAGAGAAGGAAAAGAATAGATCTAGCAAGGCAGGACTCTCCTCTACTCTCTGTTGCCCCACTTTACAGAAGCTACTCTGCAGAGTTTTGTGTATCCTGAATAATATTCTACTTTACAGGAATTCCATAATATTTTAATCATTTCCCCTAAAGGACATAGAGAATGTCTTCAGATTTTGTATCAATATAACATAGCCTTCAAATAGCATCTTTACACATGTAACTATAAATATTTTTGCAATTATATCTTTAGAACAAATTCTTGAAATCGAATTGTTTTTTGAAGTTGTCCTACCATAAGGTTGAATAAATTTTTACTCCTACCAGCATGTAGATCAATGCCTGCTTTCCCAAACCTTCCTCAATACCAGGTCTGATTGAACCTTAAAATTTTTTCTGCCAGACTCACAGATTAAAAAAAATCTCATTACCATACTAATTTGATTTTCTTTAATTATTACTTGTTATTAATTTAAAAGCATGCTTTTTATATTTATTGCCCATTTGAATCTTTTTCTGTAAATTACCTATGCATGACTACTTTCCATTGGGTTGCTAGTCCTTTGCTAAATGACTTATACAAATTATTTTCTTTACCCTCCAACTTACAAATATTGTCCCAGTCTTTTGTTCCTCTTTTTACTTTATTCAAAGTGTTTTGTCTAGGTGGATACTTTTTATTTTTCAGTTAGTCTAATCTATCAGTACATTTACCTACAGCTTTTCAGTCCTATGCTTACATGCCCTAAACTTATTTTTTTTTAATCACCAAGCTCTTTCAAGGCCTTTAATGATTTCATTTTTATTCTCAAATTCTTGAGCCAACTAGAATTCATTCTGAGGAAGCAGTGAGGTAAAGCTCTAGTTTCACTTTTTTCCAGATGCCTAGCCAGTTGTCCCAATACCCTTTACTGAATAATCCATGTTTTCCACAATGTGTTGAAAGGCCACCTTTATCATATCCTAAATTTGTACATTTTCTTCTATCTCTGACCTCTCAGAATAAGGAGTTATAGGTGAAAGATAAGAAAGGAACGAAGGAAGAAAAAAAAATTGAAACAGAAAATATAGTGGTTGAACTAGATCAAGAAAAAAATGAAATAATTTCTAGAGGAATACTAAAAACTAAGCATCATGTTTTTCTATTCTCCCTGGTTCCAAGAGAATATTCTGCATTTGTGAACTACACCACAGAAAATTGGAAGTATCACTATCCTCCTCATGAGAGTTGGATTCTTATTACAAATCTTGTAGGATAAAGAGATGAGCACAATCTGTTAACACTTTTCTTAATCTTGGATCATTAGTAATTTTGTGGCATTGGGAAAATAGTGTCATTAAAAGATCTTGTACATTGTAGGTATTCAATACAAAAAACCTCTGTTAAAAACTACTAGAGGGCTTCCCTGGTGGCGCAGTGGTTGAGAGTCCACCTGCCGATGCAGGGGACACAGGTTCGTGCCCCGGTCCGGGAAGATCCCACATGCCACGGAGCAGCTGGGCCCGTGAGCCATGGCCACTGAGCCTGCGCATCAGGAGCCTGTGCTCCGCAACAGGAGAAGCCACAACAGTGAGAAGTCCGCGTACCACCAAAAAAAAAAAACAAAAAAAAAAAAACCTCAAAATGGATTAAAGACCTAAGTGTAAG
>NC_041218.1:35805489-35805956 GCF_002837175.3 Physeter macrocephalus
TTAAGGAAACGCTCCCATTTACCACTGCAACAAAAAGAATAAAATACCTAGGAATAAACCTACCTAAGGAGACAAAAGACCTGTATGCAGAAAACTGTAAGACACTGATGAAAGAAATTAAAGATGATACAAACAGATGGAGAGATATACCATATTCTTGGATTGGAACAGTCATCACTGTGAAAATGACTATACTACCCAAAGCAATCTACTGCTTCAATGCAATCCCCATCAAACTACCAATGGCATTTTTCACAGAACTAGAACAAAAAATTGCACAATTTATATGGAAACACAAAAGACACCGAATAGCCAAAGCAAACTTGAGAAAGAAAAACGGAGCTGGAGTAATCAGACTCCCTGACTTCAGACTATACTACAAAGCTACAGTAATCAGGACAGGATGGTACTGGCACAAAAACAGAAATATAGATCAATGGAATAGGATAGAAAGCCCAGAGATAAAC
>NC_041218.1:35806859-35821297 GCF_002837175.3 Physeter macrocephalus
GCAATGGACAAAGGATTAATCTCCAAAATATACAAGCAGCTCATGCAGCTCAATATCAAAAAAAAAAAAAAAACAATCCAATCCAAAAATGGGCAAAAGAGGGAGGAGATATGGGGATATATGTATATGTATAGCTGATTCATTTGTTATAAAGCAGAAACTAACACACCATTGTAAAGCAATTATACTCCAATAAAGATGTTAAAAAAAATCTGTTATTGCATACAACACTCCATCACCACCATCACCCCTCCCATTCTGACTATTTTGTTGCCACTTTCAAGAAAAGAGGCTACTTTTAATTGTAGGAGGAAAGAATAAAAATTTTTGTGGTAGATGTGATGAGAAGTAAAAGTAGAGGGAGATGCAAAGGCATTACACATTTCCAAGCACCTATGGACTAATTTGCACCCTCCTTGAGAAATGATTTCAGATTCAGAAGCAGATGGGCCTCAGGAGGATCTAGGAAGAGCCTGGGAGTAAAGATTGCTGCTTCTGGGACCCTGAGACCACATGTGGTCCAGAGTTGGGAGGACACCGTTTTCCTCTGATCTGCACAGAGCTCAGCACCTCACTGGAGCTGCAATGATAGAAACCCAAGGAGCATCAGTTGAAGACATCATCGACAAAGCATTCATTTCTCATGGTGCTAGCAAGGATTCTTCAAGAGTCTATTTCTGGCAGCATTTGTAGAAAAGGGAGAAATGGAGTGGGAGAAAGAACACGACAAAGGAAATTCAATAAATGCAACTGAACTTTGTCTTTTGGTCACATGTGAGGTACTCTTTTTAGGACCCTGTTTGGGGAAAGGCTAGGGTGGGTGCCCCGGGTCTATTACTCCTTGTGTGGAAGCTCTCAAGGGAAGAGGTGTTTAGAATCACAAATATTTGGAGAATGAATGAATGAACCAACCAGTGAATGGTCTTTCTGTAAAATTAATGCTTTTTAGCACTTTAAGTGGTTGATCTCGGACTGAACATTAAAAATTTGCCAATTTAGCACAAAATGCAAGTAATATAGTCTTTGAAATTTAGAAATTAGAAATTGTTAGAGAATAATTGGCTATTTTATTTATTTATTTTTTTTTTATTATTATTATTTTTTTGTGGTATGCGGGCCTCCCTCTGTTGTGGCCTCTCCCGTTGCGGAGCACAGGCTCCGGACGCGCAGGCTCAGCGGCCGTGGCTCACGGGCCCAGCCGCTCCGCGGCATGTGGGATCTTCCCAGACCGGGGCGCGAACCCGGTTCCCCTGCATCGGCAGGCGGACGCGCAACCACTGCGCCACCAGGGAAGCCCTAACTGGCTATTTTAAAATCCTTCTGGTGGTGTATGATTATTTTTGATCATGTTTTTTTCTACCTCCACCACTGGGTTTGATCACTTCCTACCATCATCATCTCTGAACGCATATTTTCTAGTAATTATAAAACAGGCAACTCAGAAGTGAAAACCCTCAGTTCAGAGGCTCTGAGTGAAGTTCAGGGCAAACAGGACATGTATGTTAGGAACTCAGAGTCAATATTGTTTGATGTAAGCACGAAGGAACTTATGGGCAAAATGGGCTGACATCTATGCCTAATTTTTGTCTTGGATTCCCCGATGACTTCATATGTAAGTTAATTCTCATAAGGGAGAGAAGTAAATGGATGAGGCAATCACTCCTCCTTCCCCCCAGTTTGGCTAGTCGAGAAGGTTCCCCTGATAAACAGCTACACTACCTTGCTGACTCTGACAAACACAGTGTGGAGGAATAAAATTCAGGGCTCCTTTTCCCACAGAAATTACAATTTAAACAACTCTTCAAAGTGCATTATTATCTTGAGAATACCAGGCGGATTTATGTAATCTGAAGAGTTATTTAGAACTCTAAAGTTATTTAGGACCCTAGAGAAAATATTCTTAATATGGTTTTATCAGAATATTGATAAAATAATGAGGTCTTAGTAACATGTTTCTGAACTTTTCAATGTTTTACAAAGCACCGAGTTAAATAATTAATACATAATTGACGTATATGCTAAAGTATTTGAACAAAATGTCCCCCAAAGAGGGTGGTCTTTGATTAAAAAACCAGGTAAATACTGCATTCTGCCAGGGATGGGTGGTCCAGGCACAACTGGCTACAAGGTAAGTTTCTTTGTTCTTTATGTGAATTATGTGAATTAACATGAATTATTTTCTGCACAAAAGATGAATGGAGGAACAGAGACAATATAACTCAGAAAGTGTGTTGGTACATTTCCCCCAGCACAATATTTTGAAGAATTCACAGACAAACTTTGATACAACCAAATAGAAAGTCTTAGCAATTTTTAAAGATTTTAAGGAAAAAGCTGGAAAACTACAAATGTGACTTCTTTTAATGCAAGCAGTTACTGTTTTCACGGCTTCAAGGATTTTGAGGCTTTCCTCATTTTAAGCAACTGGCGAAGCCACAGTGCAGGTGATGAAGCTGTAGCTTCTTCCCTATAATAAAACAACGGATTTACAAAGAAGTTCAAACCCTGAATCAGATTTTAATGAAAATAGTCTCACTTAAAAGCAAATGTCCTCCAAAATAAGCTTCCTGGCGAGAAAGCAAAAGCTTAACATTTTAGAGTATAAATAACTGATTGGCTATGATGCTTGGTGTAAATGCTAAGAGAGATTTAACTATGCCAGAATTTTTATTAGGATTTTGTCATTTTGTTTCTGCTATTGGTGCTCTGCTTATTAAGCCTGTGATTTGAGGGTCTGCCCTAATCCTCTTTTTCCCATAATCCCCTTTATATTTATGGCAAGATTCTGCAGACCCCAAGGTTTTTCAGAACACATATGGCCTTCTTGCATAGACACCTATACTTCCACTTGAAAGAGCTGCTCATAACACCCTGAAGTGAGTTCATCCAGGGCTGCCCACAGTTGGGCTACGGAACTTCCCTCACCAGAAAGCAGAGGTTTATTTGTCTTCACAATAGGCCATCTGGTTGCCAGCAGTACATGTCCAGGTGCGCCTTCTGGGAGTGGAGACACATTCTGCTAACCTACCTAAAGTTTGCAGTAGAAGGTATGGAGCAGCCTTGATCGTGATAGTCGTTCAAATATTTTGGGAATCTCAGAAATTAATTCTCCCACTTCTTTCTGATTGTTTTGGGAGTACTGTAAATAGAAATGAGTGGATAAGTCTGTACACTAAGAGGATTCCACTGTTGGTGAGAAAGGTTTATCTTGTAAATGCTGACTCTTAGCAGGCACTGTATCCTCTGGCCCCATCTGGTAACGCTTATGATAAAAATGCTGCATTGATGATATTCTACTCACTTCTGCTTCTCATTTCTGCCTCAACAATGTAGCCAAGGATGGCTCGATAACATAGGCCAATGTTCCCTGTTCAATATTCTGACAAAAACCCTCTAGATAAATACAACTCAATTTATATCCTGTATATTGTCACAGAAGTATATTACTTAGTATACATGTTAATGTATACCAAAGGATTTTAATTTTTGAAAGGCAACAACAAAAGATTTTTGAAAGGTGATAACAAAAAAATGCCTCTCTTTTTAATTTCCATTAGAGATGTTGAACTAAGCCAAGATGAGCATGGGAGTGAATATATATTAACAATATACATATTTCTTGGGCAAGGTGGTGGTCCACTTTTCCAATAAGGTTCATGTTTGCTCCCAAATATAAATGTAGGATGAGCATAGAAGGCTGGCTGTCTTTCTTCTTTGATGTTTATTCCACCGCTGTTAAGTTTTATGTCCTTTACAGAGTTGCTAGAATCGCCATCAACATACCCTCTTAAACTCTAGGCCATTTATAGAGAATCAGCATAAAATAATTCATTCTTTATAAATAATACCAAAGTTGTTTCTTGGTCTTCTTTTCCTATTGCTTTTCTGAGCCACGTCCGAGTGGCTGATGAAAATAATTTAAACTACACTGAGGATGTCTGGAAGTTAAAAGGATAATATAGAAATGGTTATTGAATCAGCATATTAGCTGTTAGCCTTTCTATTTGCTTATCATACAATGGGAGCTGCTGTTTACTTTTTATTCTACAAAGGACAGGCCCACTTTCTGTCTCCAAACAGTTAAAGGAATTAGATGAGAAATTATTCCAAATGAACTGTACACAGTTTGATTAGCCTAGCTGTGGAATATAGTTTCTGAAAAAAAGAGTCATCAACACATGAGGTCAAATGCATTCTTACTGAATAATAAATCGAAGCCTCAAAAGCTGCATGCAGTAGCATATTCGTGTGTGTGTGTGCATGTGTGTGTGTGTGCATGTGTGTGTATATGTATATCTATATTTCTTGTTAGCAATGTAGTATTTTAATTGGCTGGGTATTTAGGATGGATTGCTTTAAAGCTGTCCCATTTAACATCACAACATGGTAAAGGTGCTCTGTTTAAATGGGTCACAAATGATAAAGGAGAACATCTTTTTATTATGCAGATCACAATATTACTTGTTAAGAACATTACACCTTAAAAGTTTCCTTTTCACATATAATGTCACTTCATCCTCACCACAGATGTCCTGGGCAGGTGGGACAATGTATGTTCAGATGCAATTTTTGCACCAAAAATTGACCTAATGATGTTGGACACTCTTATGTGTCCAACACATAAGATTACATAATAAGTGTGTTATTATGTAATAAAAAAGAGGAACATAAAAATGTGCAATGAATATACATATAGTGTTTGTGATTATATAAAAATGTATTTGAAAATCATAAGCATAAGTCAGATATGTCTTTTATTACTGCGTAACAGAGTAAAAGTAGTCCAGTATCAGAAATGAAAAAAAAAAACCACACACACATACAAGGGCAACAATGCCAGGTTTCAAGGGAACTGAGTATATTTCTAAACTCTAGGGTAGTCTAGCACCAAATGTTCAACTTCTTTCCAAGTCGTAGATCAATTGTTGGGGTGTGTATGATGTGAGTGTATACATGGTGTGTGTGTGTGTGTGTGTGTGTGTGTGTGTGTGTGTGTGTGTGTAAAGCAATCTGGAGATTCCCGTTTGCAAAACATGCCAAGAAAAATATTTTGAAATGAAGTGGAAAAAATCAAGGTACTGTCCACATGCTTTCGAATTTTTATCCATAAGACCATAAGGGGGTCTTCAAACTGATGCTTCCAAGTGCCATGAGGAGTAAAAACATGCTTTGAGCCAATCTGTAACCATTTTATTTCATTTTCAAGGTATCATTCTATAATCCTTTTCACAAATGTAAGAGTCACTATGCTGTGTACTGGTGTATTATTTGTGTTTTATTGAATTTTTGTAAGGAATGAAATCTTAAGAAGAGACAGGTAGATAATGTAAGGAGATAAAACACTCCCATTGGACAGCAAAGATGTCCTTAGGCCTTGATCTCTGAGTACCACTCGACCTCAGGAGATATTTCCTCGCCTTGTCTTTAGATGACACTTGGACAAAGAAAGCAAGATAAGCTAATAAACTAGAAGCAGGTAGCGTCCGATAGTATAAATGATTGGCGCCATGGGATGCTAAGCATCATGGATACTTGTCTGAGTCCTTTACTTATAAAAAATAAACAAGTCAGTAGAAGTTAGCAAAACAATAAAACAACTGACATGCAAACCCGAATTTAAGACCAAAGTCTTCTTTTTCCCGTGCCTTTCCCATGCCTGACTCCAAGCACACCTTTCAGCTCATTACTGCAAAGCATTTGAATTCCAGCACACAATGTCACCTGGTCTGTAATCTGATTACTTTATGGAGGAATTAGTATGTATATTTAATGTAGAAGGGTTTTAATCTTGATGAAAATAATCCTAAGGAACTGTGATAGGGCCGCTCACATGTCTGGCAGATATGCCAGTAACATGCTAATAAATGACAGCTGATTTATGTATCTGGATTCTTTTATTTATAAAAATAGCAAGTGGACTGATTTTTGATATTAATAATACAAGTGAATCCACTTTGATTAGACTTCTGTGGAGAGCTGTGCATATCCGGCATTACAATTAAATCTTGTGATGTGGAATGGGAATGACATGCTAATGAAGCAAGCCAGTGAGCCTGAACCAAGAGTGTCCAACATCATTATGGGATATCTTAGATGAAGAGTAATTATAAGAGGAACACTGAAATGTCATTAAAAATCTTCACTAAGAGATTTAACCTACTATTTTGTACTAATGCTGTGATTTTTTTTTTTTAAGCAACATAACTGAACACAAAGTTCCTTTTCAGAATTTACAGGAAAAGGTTTTTAAATAGGTCTGGATTTAAGAAAAGATACAATCTAGTGCCCTAATTTAATTTGGTACATCAAAATTCAATGGTGGTATGTAATTGAAATCTCTTTTTAATAATTTCAGATGAATTAGCAATTAGGGCTTGTTCCGATTTCCATGAAATGTATTAAAATTGAGGGTTGAAGCCCTTGAAAATTTTTATTCTTTTCACTCCATTAGCACAATACATCTAGTTTAAATGACTCTGTCAGTTAGTATGGTACATTCCTTGTTTATTTATGAGAATTTGTTCCAAGGAAGTTCAAAAGAGGTAATGTAATGCATATTCATAAAGTACAGCTTATAATATAGGATTCAAGAAAGCTCACAAGCTTAAATTCCCTCCCTTTTTGGAAAAAAAAAAAATGCACTACCCTCATGTTCAGAAGCGTATTTGCTTCTGAGCGATTCTCACTCGGGCTCTCCCGTGTGTGACTCCATTGCATCCCTGGCCTTCGCGGGAGGACGGCTTCTTTGTGACAAATTGCACCCGGGCACTGTTGGAACGGGACACGAGGGGACAGGAAACAGTGCCAACTCCCAACAACATAAAATGTGGACTTAGAACACTGACTCCAACGTTGTCAATCCACGAGCCTGAGTACAAAAAAACGCGACCAAAATCGTAGTACCTATCACACTGCCTTGGTGCCCAGCAGGAAAAACACAGTGCTTCTCAGTGGCAAACAAATAAATTACTCACACACTGAAAGACCAAAGGAAATATGCCAAGCATTTGTTCCCCTTCTCCAGGCTTTTTGTGAAGAACTGCAATTACGCTTAACAAAAAAACGCCATAGAACTAGTTGGCATCACTCTGAGACATAAATGTGTTTCTGTTCTAAATATGTAGCATTTTCAGAATGTTTGTATGTATTATGTGCAATTTGTTCAGTGTATCCTTCTGGGAAAACCAGGTCCTGGCTGGGTAATTATGAGAAGGGTAAACAGTATTTTCTGACTGTGAGCTTCCATTTCTAAAGTTGGAGCAGAAAACTCTTATTATTTACCTTTTTGAGGAAACATTACCAACACAGGCCTTGCCTACTTGCCTTCATCAAATCTGATTTTTACAAAGGAGATCTCCTCCTTGTTTAACTAAATGGCCCCCCTGAAGAAAGCTATGTGGAAAACGGGTGTCTTTCTAGGAGAATGTGAATGAGTAAAGGATACCTCAGCTCCTGGGAATTCTATTAAGGAAATAACACTGACTCTTGAAAACCCTTATTAGAAAATCCTGCCGTTTTCTCCTCAGTGAAACTGTATTCAACAAGTCTTTTTTCTTCACCTGCACAGTTTAGTGTAGAAGATGGGCACGTAGTGATACTTCATGATGATATTTTAAGGGCCAAGAGAGATATGCCCCTGGTGCTTAGGGGAGCATCAGGAGAAGATTATTTGAATCATGAGGTATCTTGGAGGATGAAATACTGAGCTAGGGATGGCCAAGATGGGTGGTGACAGAGTAAGTTGAAAAGGGCACTGCAGGTGGAGGAAAAATTATGACCAAAGGTTCAGAGCCCTGAATCTGAATGGTGTGTGTTGGAGAGACATTGGGGATGGCAACTGGCAGAGGGGTGGGAAGTAAATGCAAGTTCTCCATGGCCTTAGTATCACACAGGACAAGGTGGGAATGGCAACAGATGAAGCAAGAAGTAGGTATAAGGGTCAGATCCTGGCGGGCCTTATGTATCATGCTAAGCAAATGAGACTTTATTCTGTAAGTGATGGGCAACCAGTGAAGTTTTTTAAGCCCCAGAAAAGCATGGGAAGGCGTGCGTTTTAGATCGATCACTCGCTTTCCTGACTCACCTTTGCTTGATCAGCTATGCCTCTTAAACTCCCTTTCTCAGATTCGACAGATTCAGTTTCAGGTATTTTTCTGACTCTGATGGAAATTTAGCAGTGTTTCTACCGATGATACTGAAATAGCATTTTGCGGATTCTGAGCTATCACAGGTTCTCACCATGGCAGTTTCACTCATCTTGCAACACTGCTCTAGCTTCTTTAATATGATTTGCACTCACAACTGTGTTAAGCATTTTGTGTATTCAAAAAAGCAAGACAAACCCGAGCTAGTCCAAATTTCAAGATGGTGAATTTGGACACAGCCAAAGCCTTGCCACTGAAGCCAATTCTACAGATGAGCTTTTGCTTCATGCCTTTCAAGGTACACATTTTTGCCCAAAAACTACTCCAGGAGGAAGGAACATAAGAGACCCTGCAGGGAAATGGCTATATGTTTACAGAGCAGAATTTCTAATATCCTTTTACATGGCCATCATCTAATTTTAGCAGGATTGCTTCTGAATGTTTACCAGTTTGGGATTTGAATAAGAAGGCAGACAGAAGTGAACGGAAAACAAAGAAAAGAAGAAGATGAAAAAGTCAATGCTGAGAAAAATAGAAGTCAACCATTGATAAAGTTTAAAGAAAAAACTCTTCAACCATTAGTTGTCATGCCAATAATATTCAAAAAGTCATTTTCGAGGTCATTAAATACCCAGGCTTTTTAATATGAAACATTTTCTACCTGCCTCCAATTTCATTTTATTTATGTTTAATAAGCTAAGTATAAGGAAATTTATTGCACTTAATTTTGAAAGGAAACAGGGCCTAGACTGGCCTGTTGGGTATAATTTGAATCTTTTCTGCCACTGAAGGGCTTTATTCAATTCTGCTTTTTTCATTTTTCCACCTGGCCTGCTTGCCTGGAGGGTCCAAGATAAATGTTTCCAAGTACTTTCTAGATGGTCAGGGAGAGAGGTGGAATAGGAAGGAAGTAGGAAAAGGTTTGACAATATTATCCAACTACTAAAAATCAAGAATAGAAGGATGAAGAGGAGACCCTCACAAGTGGCACAAGAATCAAAAAAACAAACAACCCAATCAAAAGATTGCCAGAAGATCTAAATAGACATTTCTCCAAAGAAGACACACAGATGGCCAAAGGCACATGAAAAGATACTCAGCAAATCGAAATTAAAATGAGGTAGCACTTCACACCAGTCAGAATGGCCATCATCAAAAAGTCTACAAACTATAAATGCTGGAGAGGGTGTGGAGAAAAGGGGACCCTCCTACGCTGTTGGTAGGAACGTAAATTGGTGCAGCCACTGTGGAGAACAGTGTGGAGGTTCCTTAAAAAACTAAAAATAAAACTATCATATGACCCAGCAACCCCATTCCTGGGCATATATGCAAAGAAAACCATAATTCAAAAGGACACATGCACCCCAATGTTCACTGCAGCACTATTTACAATAGCCAAGACATGGAAGCAACCTTCTATCAACAGATGAAGGGATAAAGAAGATGTGGTATATTTATACAATGGAATATTACTCAGCCATAAAGAAAGAATGAAATAATGCCATTTGTAGGAACATGGATGGACCTAGGGATTATCATACTAAGTGAAGTAAGCTTGACAGAAGGACAAATATCGTATGATATCACTTATATGTGGAATCTAAAAAACATGATACAAATTAACTTATATACAAAACAGAAGTAGACCCACAGACATAGAAAATATACTTGTGGGTACCAAAGGCGGGGGACGGATAAATTAAAAGTTTGGGATTAACATATACACAGAACTATATATAAAACAGATAACCAGCAAGGACCTACTGTATAGCACAGGGAACTATACTCAATATTTTGTAATAAGCTATAAGGGAAAAGAATCTGAAATATATATTCAGATTATATAATTAAATGTATATATTAAATATATATATAAATAAATAACTGAATCACTTTGCTGTACACCTCCAACTAACACAACATTGTAAATCAACTCTACTTCAATAAAAAAACAAGTGACAGGGGCTTCCCTGGTGGCGCAGTGGTTGAAAGCCCGCCTGCCGATGCAGGGGACGCGGGTTCGTGCCCCGGTCCGGGAGGACCCCACGTGCCGCGGAGCGGCTAGGCCCGTGAGCCATGGCCGCTGAGCCTGTGCGTCCGGAGCCTGTGCTCCGCAACGGGAGAGGCCACAACAGTGAGAGGCCCGCATACCGCAAAAGAAAAGCAAAAAAAAACAAGTGACAAAAGAGCCAGAGTAATCTGAAGCATAAGGTAGAAAGGACCCCTCAACAACAGCTCCAGATGAAGCAGCCATCTTTCCCCATCTCCCACCTCCTTATTTCCTCACCTCCCTTCTCCCACCTCAATGAACTTTTGACTCAAGCTGAGCCAATCATATTTATTTTCTTGAGTATTTGAACTAAGAAATTATAGTCAGAGGATATTTGATCTGGGAACTATAAAATCCAAGACAGAAAATTTAAGTTCAAGGTATATTTGGAACTGTATAAACAATTGACATTCAGATACATAAGAAAAAAATCAAGCGTAATACATGTGGATTGATAGGAGAAAAGCGTACTTTCAAAACTAATTATTGCTTCTATTTCATGATAAAATGCCATTTCCTACTCATTTAATAAGTGTAAAATATGAATTTATAATTTGAGCAAGAATCATTTTGTTAGTAATGAGAGCAATTAACATTTCACACCAAACTAATAATATTAGTAAAAAATAAAGGGGCTATGATCCATTTAGATTCAACATAAATTCACCCATAGGGAATTAGGCCAAGTAGGGATAGCATATATACAGTAGCCAACGTTTTTTTTTGGTTGCCTTTGATTAAAAAAAAAAAAAAAAAAGTTCTAAACTGATTTCCTCTTACCTTAATGGAAATTATATTTTTATTCTAAGAAAATGACATCAAACTGAAGCAGCATTAAATCCTTAGATATTAATTAACAGGAAAAAAAAATCAATTAACCACATTTTTCCAACACTGATAGGACATTGCCAAATGGCATCCACAAAAAAACTTATTTTTTAAAAAGTCCTTTCCTCATAGACATGTATTGAGTACCCACTATGTGTCAAATACAATCTTAGAAACTAGAGAGGAGGATGAAAACATAAAAGGACCTTGTGTCACAAAAAATGCTATATATTCACTATACCATTTCCCCTTGCTGGGCCCACAGGAAGATGACGTTTCTCAGGCTCTCTCATGGTTATACGTGGCAATGGGAATGACTTTTGGTCAACAGAATGTGGGTAGAGTGATGTAGGCAGCTTCTAGTCCTGGCCCTTAAAGACCTCCCTCAAGGCCTTTCAGCTCTCTCTTCTCCCTTGTGAGCTACAGACAACAGAGCTACCAGACAGAGGAGGATCACTCCACAGCTATCAGACTGTGAGGCAAAAAAAAACCTTAAAAACTTGCATTGTGTTAAACCAGTGAGATCTAGGGGGTTATTTGCTACCACTGAATAGCCTCTCCTAACCTTATAATCTGGAGAACAAAATGATAACAACGAAAACATATAAGGTAATATGGGAATGCAGAAAAATAATACTATATATGGCAGAAAAAGAGAGAGTACAGATTGCCTGTAGGCTCTGTCAGGGATGGCATTAAACAGGAGGTGACAGTTCACATTGCTCTTGAATTATGGTAGGAGTTTGCAGGATAGACCAAAACAAAATGGAAGATGGAAGGAAATGCCCTTCATCATCAAGGAATGCCTCGATGTTTTCTCAAAGGCAACTAAGACAGGGAAGGAAATAAAAAACACTTTTCAGAGCGAAATTCAACATTGTGCTGAAGCAATACTAGATTACCATTTAGTTTAATTGACTAGAAAATTGACTTGGCCAGATAATACACGTACTATGTAATGTGATGGCACTTTTATTACAAATGCGTTCACGAAAAAAAAGCACTGAGCAGGTTATTCAGAAATGTCAAAACTCTCTCCAAAATAGAATGTATTGATTTGTAAGGGATCCTTAGTACCCAATGTCTAACAGGTGCTATCTTCAGATGCAAGCTATTTCCTGATAGCTAGGTAGGTTTCAAGGTTAATGTAGTGATAGCACAATCTATAGCTGCCAGGGAGCCATTTATACTGAATATCTTAATGTGGATGTACAAAGTTTCCCTCAAGATGAAACAAAAAGTAGCAGCAGAAAATCCGAACTCGTTTACTATTCAAAGTGGTGTGTTCTGTACTGGTCTCTTCTCAGAAGGTATGAGGTGAAGGCTTTGCTGTGATTTGTCAAATCTGCTTTTCCAGGAAGGATGTTTGAATTATAATAGAAAGAACAACCTGTGAATTTGGAAAAATGAAGAAAACTATATTAGGAACAAATGAATAATGTGTCAAGGGTCTGATCTCTGGAGGGCAAATGATAACCGTCCTCAAAGTGCAACACATGAGCATTCTGAGTTAAAGGAAGATAAAGATTGTTATGAAAAGATTCAGAGCGTTGAGAGATCTTTGAGGAGCCCGATCTGTGGACACCACATTATAGCTCTATAAATTCAAGGCAGAAATAAATGGAGGTTCTGCAGGTTTGAGGCATAAATCATTGCTAAGTTGGACTTGCAGCAATGCAGTTAGTTCTGAGCAGTGGAGATGAAGGCACTGGTTTTTTCCTGAATGAAGTGGACCAGGCAGAAGTGCTATTCCTAGTAAAAATTTTAAAAGCACTAGGTAGACCTCAAAGTTAAATTTGTCATTATGACTTTGAATTCAGAATTTTCAACATAATGACCAACCTGTGCACTTATGTATATTCCTACTTGAATAGAAGTGTGTCAAGGTATTTCCAAGAAGAAATGATGATAAAATCTAGCCCAGGGAGAGTTTTCCGCTGAAAAATAGCAATGAGGCCCCAGCAAGGTAGGGCATAAGAAATAGAAAGCTAGCAATATGATTAGAATGGTTTGTTTGATGGTATGACTTTTGTGAATCTCTATTTTATAATGATCTTCAATTTCTTTCTCTTCCCATCACTATCACCTTATTAACTGTAATATCTCTGCTAATATTGTTGCTGAGTCCCTTTAGCTTTCTTGAATACCAGACATACACAATCCACTGTCAGTCTGGAAATTAGGAAAGAAGACAACATGAGGGCTGATGATATTCATCAGCTTTATAAAAAATGTAAAATTAAAATATTAAAATACCTTATTCCATTTTTCTTTTTAGTGCACATAGATGCTCAGGTTTACTTGAGCAGTCTGTCCTCATCCTGCACATGGACCAGTTCTGACATACAGAAGTAGTCCCACCAATAATACTTCTCCTTTTTAAGCTTTTAATACTTGCCCTTTATTACCTACATCATAGCAGAATTCCTTGAAACCTCTGAATGCCCTGGGAAAAGTGTACTTAAACAGCTTTTATAATTTAGAGTAACTGGCAATTTGACTACGTTTACATTAATTTGGGACTATCACTGAGACACCTATTTTTTCCTGTATCACGCTATAGCTCACCGAATTTAACACAAAAGTACAAAGACTCTTGTGAAAATACTTGATGTGTGCTTGTTTAAAATGACTCTGCTGTTTCAGGATCAGTTTCCTCTGGCTAGACTTTTTTCTAAAAGTCATTTCCTCACTGACTGTCCCAAACTCACTCTCTTTGGGACACCAACACTTTTCCCATGAGGGTCAGCCATTCTGTTTTGCGAGGGGCTTCTGAGTGTCCGGGGCCATTAGTAAAGGGTATGTTAATACTTGACAGGGGCATGTTAACACCTGTGAAGAGAGGCTCAGGGCATGGAAGGTGTCCTGCTGGATGAAGTCAGCCATAGCCATGATCCTTTGAAGGCCTTTGCTCAACAGCAATGAGATGCTGTTTATATGGTTTGGCTCCAAGGGCAAGGAAGTCTGTGGACTCCGTTTCGGCTCCTCCCTCTTTATTATGGTAGAAAGTCAAAGCTCTCGATTTCCAAGAGCATAGTTTGGGAGTCAAAAGGAATCTGAACACTGTCTTCCTGCTCTAACAATTCTAGAATTTTCTGACTAGGGAAGGTTATTGGAGGGGGAGAGGTACACAGAAATCAATATTTCCAAAGTTTATCTATGTCTTTATGAAATAATACAAGTACCGTTAGCCACTTCCCTTGTGGTAACAGCATCTATTTGGTGCCTTTGGAATGTTCTGAACAACTATCGCCTTTGGTTCAATGCTATTTATTTGAGTAAGATCATTTCTTTTTTTTTTTTTTTTTTTTGCGGTATGCGGGCCTCTCACTGTTGTGGCCTCTCCCGTTGCGGAGCGCGGGCTCCGGACGCGCAGGCCCAGCGGCCATGGCTCACGGGCCCAGCCGCTCCGCGGC